>NC_048312.1:5529697-5544128 GCF_013100865.1 Trachemys scripta elegans | reverse complement strand
CCCCCCCCAGGCCGGGTGCCCCTTCACCCCCCCGCGATGCCAGGCCCAGGCCCAGCCCCCCCGGGCCGGGTGCCCCTTCACCCTGCCCGGCATCTCCCGCGGCCTAGACCCACCCAATCGCTCAGCTCCGCAGCCTGCCACAGGCCGGAGCGGCCTAGCAGGGACAGGGAATCAGCGCCCGGCCCGCGCCGCGTCCTCTGTCCCCCCCCTCCCCTTCAGGCCCGCGCGGCAGCGCTGCTCCGAGGCCCGGTCTCCCCGCGCCCCAGACCCACCTGCCCATGTTCTGCCGGCCGCCGCCGCCGCCGCCTCCTCCCCCCGCTGCTGCCGGGATGCCGGGGCCGCCGCTGCCGCCGCCGCCGCCGGGGGGTTTGCGGTTGTTGCCGGCGGCCTGGGCCGCCGCCTGCTGCTGCTTGAGGGACATGGCGAAGGGGCCGGGCCGGGTGCGCGCCGGGGCCTGCTGCGCTCGCTCGCTCGCTCGCTGCTCCGGAGCCGCCGCTGTCTCGGCCGGTTGCTCCCAAACAGTGTGAGCCGAGCCGAGCCGGGCCGGGGAGGGAGGGGGAGCGCGCGGGCAGCGGGGCGCGGAGGGATCCGGCGGGGGGAGGGGAGGCGCGCTGCGTACCTGCCCGCCCAGCCCTGCCCGCCGCCTGACAGCGCCCCGCCGGGCGGCCGCGCCCCGCCCCGCGGCCCGCGGGACCCGGCCGGGGGCGTTCGGGAGCCCGGCCCCGCTCCGCTCCGCCGCCGGGAGCCTCTCCGCGGCCGGACTCTTTACGGGAAGTCGGAAGGGTCTGAGCGGGGATGCGGCGGGTGAAGGGGCGGCCGGGGAGCGAGCGCCGGCCGGGACACGTGAGGCGGCCGGGGACGGGCCCAGGGACACCGGCCTCACCCCACCCTCTGCGGGGAGGTGGCGCCGCACGGCCGCGCCGGCCCCAACGCCACAGGGCGGGCTCCCGGCCTGGGAGATGCTGCGTCCCGCCTGGCTGCGCTGGCCGGTTCCCTGCCGGGCGGTGCGGCCGACCCCAGCCCCAGCCCCAGCGCTCTTCCGCGCCGCTGGAGGGGAGCTCGGCCCGGCCCAACCTCCGGCGGCGCCGGGCAAGTGGAGGCAGCTGCACGGGCCCCTACCACCGCTCTGCGGTGGGGCGCTGGGCCCCCAACAGCCCTCCCTACTCCAGGGACAAACCCTGCTCCAGGGCAGCTGAGCGCTCAGTGGAGCCCCCTGGGAGTTACCCGGGAGCCTGGCACCACAAAGCTGCTCTCTCTCCCCTCTGCCGAGTTACCTCCCCTGCTCCCCAGCTTACTTTCCACGCCTCGCCGCTGCTGTCTGCTGCCGCTCAGGGTCACTTTTTGGGTTGTAGCTGTTTGGGGCCCAGTCCCACCATAGGATCCGCTAGCAGCGACTTCTGCACCCTCCTGTGACCTGGCAGACTTCACTGAGGCAGAGCAGGCCCCTGATTGAAGGCTTAGGGCATTAGATTATTATAAAGTTGTGGGGCACAGACCTCCAGGTTTGTAATGCAGTGTGCAGAGGGGGCTGTGTGTTATTTCAAGTTTATGAAAACAATATGCCGCTCCTCCCATAAATTAACAAATGTTAAAGGACTGCTAATAGATCAAAAATTATGGGAATTGGTAGTTCATTGTATTGTGCTTTACATCTTCAAATCACCTTTGCAAACATTCTTAACACTCCTGTGAGGAAGATAAATATTCCTGTTTTACCCAAGGAAAACAGAGATGGAGGTTAAGCCTTTTACTAGTTCTAGATACATAATTGACCTCAGTTAACATTTTTTACATTTGAAATTTTAAAATCTTTGCTTCCCTCTTTGTTGGGGAACATAGGCATGCAGTTGACCCCAGAGTTGTAACATTCCCTAATCTCTCTAGAGTTTAGAAAACCATTTCCTTCCTCTGGAGGAGGAAGTGAGGCAGCTTAGTTGTCTATGACATCACTCTTCAGATCCTCCACCAGAGAAGGAAATAAGGATCTAACATTTATAAAAAAGAAAAAAAAAAAAAAAAAACCTCAAGCCTGTCTGCATCACAGAAAAGTAGTAAAGGAACAAATCGGATAAAGTTTGGCTTTGCATTTCACCTTTAAAAAGACTTATCCAAGGCTACACTGAGTTTTTTAATTTCAGTCCGCTTAACCAAATTGCCCTAGCGCCCAAACAAAAAAACAACCTCAAATCATATATGCAAACTTCTAAACAAGTAGTTGAGAATTTTCTGAGGAATCAGTGGCCCTTTAAATGTAGATTTATCACATAACATCAGTAACTGATTACAGCATTAGTTTTGAATTTAAACAGCTGAAATGGATCCCACAGGGTTATCACATTGTTTTGCCAACTCCCTCAGTACTTAAGATTCCTAATTTCTTAAAAATGCAATTTAAGACATTAAAAGAAAAACTTTATACAATTAATGTTGGATTGCCGTAATTGGCAGAAGCCAGAACATACTGTAAGTGCTGAAATGCCAACAAACCCTGGTTGCAAGATATTTTATTAATGTATAGTGTTGAATATCATCCAATTTTAAGCACTGAGTTTTAACTTTAGCGCTCTTTGAGGTGTTCCTTGTACCTGTTAGTTTATTCTACTTGTCATTTCCAGAGGCACCGAAGTGCAACCAATTCATTCTAATATGTAAAAATAAAATCTGGACTGGCCTGCTAAAAGTCTGTCATGTACATAATTAGCATGAGCAGATGGAATTTCAAAACCAGGAGAATAAATTGATTTATAACCATGGTTACTCAAAATTCTTGAGGCTAGTCTATTCATAGAAACTCTCTAGGAATCCCAGAGAATGTAAGTGTAATAAAAACAAATGATGCTGGTGGGCAGGCATTATTTATACACCTTGCTTGTAAAGCAAGTTTTCCCATAGGTTTAGCGGAGTTGTGGGTGGTAAAACACAATGGTAAGAAACACCACAATATTTAACAGTTTCTTAAATTAGCATTTCCCCCACATTTGTGCACTTTTGGCTGCTAAGTTTCTTGTTTTGTTTTATCTTACAGGCCTGAATAATGATGTGGTGACACATTATTGGCTGGGTGACAGTAGATGCCAACTGAAGTGGACACAGAAGAAAGAATTCTTTATATTTAATTGGAAATGCTTGCACTGTGAGGAGCCAGAAATGTAAAGCTCTCTTTTTTCTCCCCTTTTTAGTAAATTTTGTGGCCAACTAGTGATTTCATAACCACAGGAATTGAAAGCCATGGACATCAAGTATTCATGCAGTTCGTGGAAGAGACTTCTGTGTGCACAGAGTTGGAGACTGCTAAAGTTACCCCTGGCACAGGTTTCAATGATATTTGCAGGAAAATTAGTCTTATGCCAAAATGCTGTAACCTACCTGGTGCCTGCTGCTAGAGATGATCTTGAGCCTTAAATAATGAAAAAGAATTTTTTTTCCTTTAAAAGACAACCTGCATATTTTTATAAAATGAAGCAAGTATCCTGAACACCTAAATTAGACTAAGCTCTTCAGGCCATTGGCTGAAGAGATCATATGTACAGTTCCTAGTAATATGGTGCTTTAATCACGACAGGGACCTCAACATGCTACTACAATACAAATAACGTAGCAGTTAAGACTCAGACTCTAAGGTCAGAAGGGACCATTATGATCATCTAGTCTGACCTCCCGCATGATGCGGGCCACAAAAGCTGACCCACCCACTCCTGGAATAATTCCCTCCCTTGACTCAGCTGTTGAAGTCCCCAAATCATGATTTAGAAACTTCAAATTGCAGAGAATCCTCCAGCAAGCGACCCCTGCCCCATGCTGCGGAGGAAGGCGAAAAACCTCCAGGGCCTCTGCCAATCTACCCTGGAGGAAAATTCCTTCCCGACCCCAAATATGGCCATCAGCTGAACCCCGAGCATGCGGGCAAGATTCTCTAGCCAGACCCTCTGGAAAAAGTTCTCGTAGTAACTTTTAATATCCCATCATTGACCATTGTTACTAATTACCAGCGATGGCACGTTATTGACCTATTGACTAAAATCACTTTATCCCAAACCATCCCCTCCATAAACTGGTCAAGCTTAATTTTAAAGCCAGAGAGATCTTTCGCCCCCACTGTTTCCCTCGGAAGGCTGTTCCCTCTGATATATTTAAAGAGAGCAATCATATCCCCCCCTCAGCCTTCTTTTGGTTAAGGTAAACAAACTGAGCTCCTCGGATCATCCTAGTGGTCCTTCTTTGTACCCGTTCCAGTTTGATTTCATCCTTTTTAAACATGAGAGACCAGAACTGCACACAGTACTCCAAATGAGGTCTCACCAGTGCCTTGTATAACAGAACCAGCACCTCCTTATCCCTACTAGAAATACCTCGCCTAATGCATCCCAAGACCGCATTAGCTTTTTTCACGGCCATGTCACATTGCCGACTCAGTCATCCTGCGATCAACCAGGACTCAGAGGTCCTTCTCCTCTTCCGTTACCTCCAACTGATGCGTCCCCAGCTTATAACTAAAATTCTTGTTAGTCATCCCTAAATGCATAACCTTACACTTCTCATTATTAAATTTCATAATATTACTATTACTCCAGTTTACAAGGTCATACAAATCTCCCTGCAGGATATCCCGATCCTTCTCCGAATTGGCAATACCTCCCAACTTTGTGTCATCTGCAAACTTTATCAGCCCACTCCTACATTTGGTTCCGAGGTCAATAATAAATAGATTAAATAAAATTGGACCGAAAACCCAACCTTGAGGAACTCCACTGGTAACCTCCCTCCAATCAGACAGTTCACCTTTCAGTACGACCCGCTGCAGTCTCCCCTTTAACCAGTTCTTTATCCACCTCTGGATTTTCATATCTATCCCCATCTTTTCCAATTTAACCAATAATTCCTCATGTGGTACCGTATCAAACGCTTTACTGAAATTGAGGTATATTAGATCCACCGCATTTCCTTTATCTAAAAAAATCTGTTACTTTCTCAAAGAAGGCGATCAGGGTTGGTTTGGCACGATCTACCTTTTGTAAAACAGTGTTGTAATTTGTCCCAATTGGCATTGACCTCAAGGTCCTTAACTACTTTCTCCTTCAAAATTTTTTCCAAGACCTTGCATATTACAGATGTTAAACTAACAGGCCTGTAGTTACCCGGGTCACTTTTTTCCCCCTTCTTGGAAATAGGAACCACATTAGCTATTCTCCAGTCAAACGGGTACCACCACCGAGTTTACAGATTCATTAAAAATTATCGCTAACGGGCTTGCAATTTCTCGTGCCAGTATCTTTAATATTCTCAGATGAAGATCATCCGGTCCGCCCGATTTAGTCCTGTTAAGCTGTTCGAGTTTGGCTTCTACCTCCGATACGGTAATGTCAACCCCCCCTCCTTTATTCCCATCCATCTCGCTTCCACTATTCCTCAACCCTTCATTAGCCTCATTAAATACTGATGCAAAATATTCATTTAGATATTGTGCCATGCCTAGATTATCCTTAATCTCCAGTCCATCTACAGTCTTAAGTGGTCCCACTTCTTCTTTTCAAGCTTGTTTCAAGGCATATTTGGGATCTTTCAAAGTAGTTGGAGCTGGAAAGGATTGTGTCTAGTGACATGTACCAATGTGCCCCAAATTTAAAGGAAATGACAAGATACAATTAAAGCAAGTAAAACTGACAACATACAATGATTATTCAATAGTTTTTTGCATATTAAATTTTAATTCTAGAAAAATATTTTAAGTAAGAAGATACTATCAGTTACTATCGGATCCAGAAACAAAATGTCAGTAGCATGATCTGGCATGCATAAGATTGACAGAATGATAGTCCTTGCAGTTCAGAAACGCTGGAATGAGTACACTTGGGATGCATTGCCATAGGCTGCTTTCAAGAGATCTAGTATGAACACACATTTAAACAAGTTTTCTTTAACATTTGTATAAAAACAGTCTCTTGTTAATGCCTGGTATAGCAAACTGGGTGTTAAGTGATTGATGTCTACTACAGTTCCTCAGTGACTGCCTTTAAGGACATTGGGCCCATAATAGAAAAGCTAAAAACCACTTAGGAGAGAGATATACACTCTCTCAATCCCACACCTTTCTGCCAACTTCTAGTGCTTAGTACATCATTTTTTTTATGTTCTGCCTATCCCGCTTCTGTGATGTTTGTTTCCTCTCCCTTGCATACTCATCTCTCTAGTCACTTTGCAGTTTGGCTCTGTTGATCTAGGAGTTTTGCCTCTACTCTTTCTGGTGACATCTGCAAGTTTAATCACAAGTGAATGTGTGCCAAAGCAGCACTTACGTCAAGAGAGAAGAGACAGCCAATTAGTTTAATCAAAAAAGTTTCTATAAATCTTCATGGCCAAATTCAGACCAACTAGGATTAAAAAAAGGGCACACGCTACACAGCATCTAATGTTTATCACCTGGATGTTTTCTATAGAATGCAGTTTAAGAACCATTGTTTTCAGGGCATACTACAAATCCCTTTTATTTTTGTTGGCCTTCCCTTGACTTGTTTTTCCCTTTCTACGCTAATCTTTGCGCCAGCAAACGAAGTGTTCTCTTTTGTTGGTGGGGTGGTCTGCTGATGGTTATTGGGTTTGCCTTTGTGCCAAATGCAGCTGGCATTGTCCCAACTGTGTAGTTCA
Source organism: Trachemys scripta elegans (assembly GCF_013100865.1). Classification (NCBI taxonomy): domain Eukaryota; kingdom Metazoa; phylum Chordata; order Testudines; family Emydidae; genus Trachemys; species Trachemys scripta. Next base: position 5,537,486 of record NC_048312.1, on the reverse strand, counting down.
GTTGTTTGTATCTAGGTGGGTTTTTAATACTTTGCCTTTGGATACCTTCAGCAGGCACCTTATAAACTAGACAATTCAGCATGACTGATTTATCTACAGGTTTAGCAAGGGGAAGGATCAGGATTCAAGAAGTTTTCAAAGAACAACTATTTTGGATAAAGAATTATCTTATTTTACAGCAATTGATGGGTCTGAGGCTCTCATTAATTCAATCTCTGATCATTCTTTACATGGCATTGTTCTCTTGCTGGAACCATTAAGGATGGGGACCATATTTAACAAGGTGATGCACACATGCCTGTGATGACGCAGCTGACAGTAACACTCTGCTTTTATATAAACAAATGCTAACAGCTTAAATCCCTAATTATAATAGTAGTTGATCTTTAACAGAAATATTCAGAAAAAGTCTAAGTAATTTCTTTCCCATAGTCATAGTCCTACTTTTGGACACAAACATTTTAATTCTCTGTTCAAGCATATAAGTCCCTCTAGCAAACAAAGAGAAAAGTACACCTCTACCCCGATATAATGCGACCTGATACAACACGAATTTGGATATAATGCGGTAAAGCAGCGCTCGGGGGGGCGGGGCTGCGCACTCCAATGGATCAAAGCAAGTTTGATATAACGCGGTAAGATTTTTTGGCTCCTGAGGATAGCGTTCTATCGGGGTAGAGGTGTATATCCAGCAAGAAGACTAGCCAGTGAATCTAGTGTTTATTTTACGTGAGGAACATCCCTCCCAAACCTGAATAAGATACCTACACAATAATGAACAAAAACAAAGCTATGTTTTAGAATTGGCAGGTGAGAGAAACTTCTATCTTTGACTCCTGTGGGTGAGAGAGAAAAGCTTTCCAGCCACACACAACTCTTCAGGTCTGGGAAAGGTACTCCTAGAGCTGAAGAGCTGTGAGGCTTGAAAGCTTGTCTCTCTCACCAACAGAAGTTGGTCCAATAAAGGTTATCTCACCCACCTTGTCTCTAATATCCTGGGACTGAGGCGGCTACAGCTGCACTGCATACATATCTTTGACTCCTTCATTCTCTTTCCTCCCCCTCCCACCCCCCCATTGCCATATAGTATCTCCTCATTGCTTGGAATTCCGTAAGTGGTTTACTAACTCCCACAGTGTACATTTCTTGAGGTATGTCTACACTATCATTTTTGTAATTCTTTCTTACGGTTGAACTACCATCAGTGCAGTTCCACTAATCATTGGAAATGGTGGAAGTGCTCATGTGGACCAGCCACCAGCGTTTAAAACCACCATGACGTCATCCAGCTCAAAGGAGATGTAGGTGACAAAGATTAAAATGCCAGTGCCTAGTCTAAACTAGCATTTTAACTGTTGCTGCCACCAATGGCCGATTTTAAGAAAAATGTTAATGTAGATAAGGCCTTGGACAAAAGCTACAGAGTGACAAGCTTATTTTGCCAGCTACAACGTCTCCCCCCTCCCCCCTTTTTTTTTTTTTTAATTAAAGTTAATCTCAGGAATGGACCATTTAAACAAGCATGTTTTCTAGGGGGTGATTGTGGTCCAGCAGGGAGAGCACTAGGAGTCTGATCCGATTGTCATTAGAAAAAAAAAAAAGGTGGAAAGACTTCCATTAATTTTAGTGCAAATTGAATTGGGCATAGGACCACAAATCAGGAGATCTTGGGTCTACTCCCAACTCTGTCAAGCAATTTACTGTTCATCCTTGGGCATGTCACTTCACCATCATTACTAACCCTTCTTCATAAAAGCGTTTTGATTAGCTACAGATAAAAAAAAAATCTCAAGTATTATTACTAGAAGGTAGCAGTAGGTAAAGCAACAATTATTGCAAAGCTTATCTCCAGTATAGTTCTATAGGCATCATGATCTCAACACTTCTACAGAGCACGTGTGCATCTCAGTGTAGATGACAGAGCCTCCTAACCTAGTCATGACTGCAATCCCACACCCCCGAAAGCAGTTACATAGTGTATGTCTACTCTATAGGGACTATACCCTATTCATCCTCATAGCTACGCTGGTGTGAGCCCATAGCATATGGAAGCAGCCTACACTCACTGCAGGAGTTTCTGTTGGTGTAGGAACTCCACCTTCTGGAGCAACAGTAGCTAGGTTGATGGAAGCATTTTTCTGTTGACAGAGCTGCCTCTATCCTGGGGATTAGGTTGTCGTAGTTGCAGCTTTCAAGGAGGTGTATTTTTCACACCCCTGACTGACATAGCTATGTCCATCTAAATTTTAAGTGTAGGCCAGGCCATAGATACTTCAGTGTACCCCTCTTCCATCCCTGCAGTTTATCATTGTCAGAACCAAATTGCTGCCTTAGAAACAAGGAGTTCACGCAATGGAGAAAAAGGGTTGCATTTAAACAGGTGATAGGTCAAACCCCTCATACCAGCAATTCAGGGGGAGGACATTCAGGACAGGATCTTCACTTAGCAGGTGGATTGCAATCTGGTTTTCTTTGATACTCTTTCTGGGTCTGTTGGTTTCATCTCAATTTCCTCTCTGACAGTTCCCCTGGTTTCCCTATTAAAGTTCCCTTGCTAACTGTTTCTCTCTCATCCTGAAGGGGGTTTCCTGATGGCCTTTCTTCCAACCCATGCTCCAACTGCCACAGATACTTTAGGGTCCCACATTCCATCCCTTGACATGCTGCTCACTGTTTGAAGTGGAGACGAGAAAGGATATGGTGGTGTATGTAGCTAGGAACTTTGTGGTGCCTTGTTTTCTTTGTTCCACCGCTTTACATTCTGAAAGTTTTCCATGAATGGGTTTCAGCAGCCACTTTGTTCTCAGCTGCTGCAGCCTGGTACAGAGTAACACACACCATGCTCTCTCTTGTTCATTCCTGTCCTTTTCCTTAATTTAAAAGGAAAGTCCTCAGACCAAAAGGGAAGGCTCTGCTCTATATACAGGGAAACAGTCTCATGCCATACAAGCACTTTTTCCATTCCCTCCTGCAGACCGTCTCTTTGGGAAGAGTCCTTTCATCTCTGCCTCATCTGCAAGTTCTCATTTCCTTTAGGCTTCGAACACAGTCTCTCCGGTTCAGAATGCAAGGTTCCCCCTGTATTTCCTGGGGGTATCTTCTTGCTCTTCTCCCATGCAGTCAAATTTCAGAAAAACATCAAAAATATTTGTTTATGCAGTGGTGGTGTAGCCACCTTGATCCCAGGATATGAGAAAGACAAGTTGGGTGAGGTAATGTATTTTTTTTGGACCTACTTCTGTTGGTGAGACAAACTTTTGAACTACACAGGGCCTGAAGAAGAGTTCTGCATAAGATGGAAAAGTTGTCTCTCTCACCAGCAGAAGTAAGTCTAATAAAAGATATTACCTCATCCACCTTGTCTTAAGGACGTTTGTCTCAGGCACAGCCTTCTCCTCCCCAGAACGGGCAAAAATGGAGCTGGCACTCATGGAGTCCTCAAAATGGCAGGTGTCCTACCTTTGCCTGGTCACCTCTTCTCCCACTCCCAAAGCAAAAGTTCTTTCCATTAACAGATACCAGAGGCCTAGGTTCTCCCTCCAAGCCCCAGTCACTAGTGCAGATGCAGAAAGGGAAGAGCCACAGGGGGTTTCCTTATCCCCCCTTGCACAGCAGGCTGCATTTTGCTCTGGGTAGTTTTTGTGGTTTCAAGGGCCTTGAAGGCCAGTTCACAAAGGTTAGGCTGGATTGCGCCATTAGCCAAGCCACATGGTCAATTGTTCTGACTTGCACCCAGAACAGGTGCAAGAGGACTTACCGTCCATACCCTGGGGCTCATAGGAAGGAGAAATCACCTCCCTTCCACCCAAGGCTTATTGATTGGATAGCCTTGATCTCTCTCTCCTGTAGGATTTGCTCTGCTGATTCCACTAGGAAACCTGAATGTTTCTATATAGAATATAGTGCTAAAGAATGAAGTGTCACAAGAAATCCTCCCCTCCTTGCAGAGACAGTGCAGTCCCAACTGCTCCCATTATAGCCTTTTCCACCCAGTCAAGTCAGAAAAGAAGACTTTTCTGACATTTAATCCCAGTATTGAGACATTCCTACCAGCAGTGACACTGCAAACATGGATGGGAATGAAAGGGGACTATGGTGTACTCTTGGAATTCAGGCTCAGGGATATGCTAAGCTAAATTCGGTACAAAATTGACACTTCTGGCGATGGGCGACAGCATTGAAGGTTTCCAACACTGCCCCACTGGCAGAGAGAAGTTTCTTTACACTCCATGTCCCTCTGCTGAAACAGCCACACCCAAGAGGACATCAGCTAAAATAGCAATTTTAAAATGTGATTTATTCATCAGATACCTGTCCATTAGAAATGGATTCAGCACCAAACTCACTTCACGTAGGCTGCCAGCAGCTTGTAACAGCTTTCAGTCACACCTGACCGAGGCTGAATCTAGCTGGTGCCCTAGACCTCTGGCTGAGAAGTTTCAATGGGTTTTGTCTTTGCCACTAGTGGCTAGAGAGAAACTTAAACTGCTACATAACAGGCAGACAAGAACCATCAATTCAGGGCCATAATCTTTGCTGCATGTGTTACATCTCTTGGCAGATGGATGCTACAGTATTTAGACAGGTTTCAGAGTAACAGCCGTGTTAGTCTGTATCCGCAAAAAGAAGAACAGGAGTACTTGTGGCACCTTAGAGACTAACAAATGCATCCGAAGAAGTGGGCTGTAGTCCACGAAAGCTTATGCTCTAATAAATTTGTTAGTCTCTAAGGTGCCACAAGTACTCCTGTTCTTCTTTTTACAGTATTTAGAGAGATCGCTAAACTCCGCTACTGGAACTGCTCTCAGCTGCTTCAATACATTATGTTACTAAAGCTTTGCTACCCCTGGCGTTTACTCTTCTGTTTCTGTCTGATGTGCTGGAGGGAGCTCTTGGATGCTCCCATAACCGCTTAGCAAACATATGCAGCCAAACTGAAGAGGTTTGAGGTGATTTCCATCTCTGATGGAGTCAAACCCTAAACACAACGTCAGCCCTGCAAGAGAGGATATCCCTGAGGCTCACACAAATATTTCTGGACCTCAAGATACCGGTCTTTGGAATGGATCATATGGGATCAACTGGATAGTATTTTCAGAATTTTTTTCACAAACAAGAAGACTCCAAGTGCCGTACAAGGAGTTATACCAACTCCTAATGCATGTTATCCATGCTGCACACTACGCTGTGCTAGCAATATACTCTGTGCCACCTTCAGGAACTGAGGTACATTTTGAGCAAGAGGACTTATTTGCCAAATTATGATTATGACTTCTTCCTTGGTTACCAGAGCACTTCACCCCTCCTCTCTCCCCCCCTCACCCCCCCAAACTTAGGGAAACAGATTAATAGATTCCATGTGCACTCACCCTATCCTGCCTGCAGGCCCATAGTATTTGGGGAACTGGCCTTGTCACAGGGTCTGGGGGAATGTGGTGAGCCCCTTGTTAAAATGTTGGCAGCGCATCACTAGGGTCTATGGTGGTTTGAGCTTCAAAGAGGATTGTCAAGTAGCTTTGTTTGGATGTGAACATTGCACTAGTGCATGAGAACTATATGGTGAAAGTGACCACAAACCAAAGTGCTGTGCAACTAAGTCTCATTTCATTATCCAAGCTAAGCAAAGCTAAACCTGCATAAATGGTGAAGTGAATGTGTGCAGTTCTCTTACTGGTATCAGATAAGGGTTTTCTTTTAATATCTGAATTTTAACCTGGCAGTGTGCCTTTAATATGCTCTCTATGGACTTCGCTATACCCTCACTATAGGTAACCCTCCAAGTCATGAGGTTTGACACATTCAAGGACACCACTGCTCCGTGCAGTCTGGAATCATGCATCCAATCTCAGCTAATAGGGCTTCACAGAAGTGAAAGAGGCATAGGACCTGATTTTCAGAAGTGCTGAGGACCCACAACTCCACTTAGAGTCAAGGGGAACTATGGGTATTTAGCATGTCCAAAAAAATCAGGGTCCCCAAGCACACCTACCAGAGTGCACCCACCTAACCAGAAAATGCTATGCCACAAGGGAGAACTCCTGTACATCCTCCTACAATCACGACCCACCTTAAAGTCTTTGTTTTGAGTTCCTTTCTATTATTTGCAGTGGTGCTAGATAAAACTAGGATCATAATTATCTAATCCTCTGAACTCCTGCTAACCATTTGACCCATGGATCTCTATCTCAGGGGTTGCCAACCTGTGGCTCCGGAGCCCCATGCAGCTCCTTGTATAGGCACCAACTCCAGGGCTGGAGCTACAGGCGCCAACTTTCCAATGTGCCGGAGGTGCTCACTGCTCAACCCCTGGCTCTGCCATAGGCCCTGCCCCCACTCCACCTCCAGGGTGGGAGGGATAGCTCAGTGGTTTGAGCATTGGCCTGCTAAACCCAGGGCAATTTAAGGAAATGGGGTAAAAATCTGTCTAGGAATTGGTCCTGCTTTGAGCAGGGGGTTGGACTAGATACCTCCTGAGGTCCCTTCCAACCCTGATATTCTGTGATTCTATGCAGAGCCCAGCTGTATGTTCCTTTCAACACCCACTCCCCTGAGCCTACCATACCCCCATTCCTCCCCGTCAGAGCCTCCTGCACACCACAAAACAGCTGATCGGGAGGTGCAGGGAGGGGGAGCTGCTGATCAGCAGGGCTGTGGGAGGAGCTGATAGGGACCTTACTGTGGCTCTTTGGCAATGTACATTGGTCAATTCTGGCTCCTTCTCAGGCTCAGGTTGGCCACCCCTGCTCTATAGAGAGCCACATTTAAATTTACCTTGTATATTCCCATCTGGGTATTCTAAAGGCAGAATATTTATCTAGAGCTTTACCTCTTCAGGGCACTGTTCGATATCAATCAATCATAACAACTTCAAGGCAGGTAAATGCTGTACCCCTGTACAGCTAGGTTATGCTTTGCCCAAGAAATCAAGATTAGAAGGCAGGAATTTCTGCTTCCAGAATTGTAGTCAGTTCACCAGATCATGCTGCCTCACTGAGCAGCCTAGGCACATTTGGGATTTCTCAGAATGACCTCATTAAGTGGTGGTAAACGAAAGTGCTTTTGACAGGGAAGCAGTCAAAGTCATTTGGAGGTCTCCTGGTTACAGACAATCCTATACTGTTTAATTCCATTTGCAGAGTGAAAAGCCTTGGTGAGATTAGACTTCACTTTAACAATCAGTCAGTTCAGTCAGGGAGGCTGTTCACACTAGTTTGTTACCATGTCAACAGTCATACCTATTACATCTCAGATGGACTATTACTGCTCTTATAAGTGACTTCCTCAATAGGCGATTCACTCTCTCTCTCACACACACACACACTTCAACATTCTTGGATTTCACCTGTACTGAAATGTCAAACAACATATGCCGTGTCATTCTAAAAATCGGTCTGATCACATTTAACGCACAAGGCTTATTTGCCACATTTTGTCTTCCATTTATGGAACTCTTTGCCATGCTATCTTAAAGAGCATCCTCAAGTCCGGTTTAAGATTCCTTTGCCTAGGTTACTACTACGGGAAGGATCAGGGCCGGTGGTACCATTTAGGTAAACTAGGCGGTTGCCTAGGGCACCCAGATTTGGGGGGTGCCAAAAAGCGGTGCCCCCAATTTATTTAACAGCGTTCCTACGCCCCCTCCCCGAGCGGTTGCTGCTCCACTTCTCCCACCTCCCAGGCTTGCAGCGCCAATCAGCTGTTTGGCGCCGCAAGTCTGGGAGGGGAGGAGAATTAGAGCGGGGGCGGCGTGCTCGGGGAGGAGGCAGAGCAGAGGTGAGCTTGGGTGAGG
>NC_048312.1:5404622-5529624 GCF_013100865.1 Trachemys scripta elegans | reverse complement strand
GGGGAGCGGCAGCGGGGGGGGGGGGGGGGGGGGCGCGCAAGGTGGAAGTTTCGCCTAGGGCGCAAAACTTCCTTGCACCGGCCCTGGGAAAGATTGAATTAGTTACTTTTTACTCATCTTGGCAAAAGAATCCAAACTGACCAGTTTTATTTTCTAGACGCCATCAGTTAGTCAACTGTTATAGGATGAATATCTCCTTATTGGATTCCTTTCTGTTGTTACAAGCTTGTTGCATCTCATCTTAAATTAATCCCCAGTCCTGCAGACACTTATCCACATGCTTAAGTAAGATTGTGCATATTCCCCCTTGGATTCAATGGGACTCCTCATGTGCTTGAAGTTAAGCATGTACCTAAGTTTTGCAGTGTCAGGGCCTCAGACTTCAAGCTCTTTGGGGCAGGTACTTTTTTAAACCTATGTTCATCCAGCACCTAACACAGCAGCATCCTGATCCAGACTGGGCCCTTTGAGGCTTGCTTAAAAAATATTTGTCTATCTTCTTCACCAAAACATGAGGATTCTACTGGCGCTTGACAATCCCAGGTTGTACTGCTTCTCAGCCGCCTTTAGTCAGCTCAGCAGTCTATCTGTCCCCCTTAGCCAGTGCAGATTTGTACCCACAACACATTCTTGTAAGGGTGAAATATGGGTTTTGTTGTATTTTACCCTCACTGTAAAGATTCTATGGCAAATTAGATACTACATCTGCAGATTTCTATTTTACATTGGTTTGGGAATGAGGAATGGAAGGAAGAACAGAGGCTGTGAACAATGTGCAGAAATCCCACATTTAGTCCAAGACTCCCAGGTGTCCTTTTTCCAGTGTCTCAGACTGGAGACTAGATGATTTCTCAAACACATATGGGTTTATCTCGATCCTACAACCCTGTAGTTTCACTCAGTGATAGATCACGTTCGGCGGTTTGGTAGCCTCACAGACAAATAGCACAGGGTTGTGTGTAGATTGCCAAGGACTATTCAGAAATACAAAGCACTGCCTGTGTGTGTGTAGGGGCGTCCACAGCAGGAGAGCCCAGTTGCTAGACTGGATACTTTCCAAAGCAATAACACAATGAACATGCAGGGACAGCCCTACCACTGAACGTTATGGATCCAGACAGTTCATGTGCAGGAGACACTGACATGCCATGTCTCTAGTGACAAATACAGGACACATTTAGTAGGGAAAGCCACTTATTTAGGATGATTCTTAGGGAAGCAGTTTATGCCCAATATTAGCAATGACTGATATTTAACAGGGATGTTAATTCTGCTTAATAGGGACAGCTTCAGAGGATTTATAGAATCATAAAAATGTCAGGCTGGAAGGGACCATGAGAGGTCATCTAGTCCAGCCCCCTGTTCTGAGGCAGGGCCAAGTATACTTAGACCATCCCTGACAAGTGTTTGTCCAGCCTGTTCTTCAAAACCTTCAGTGATAAGGATTCTACAACCTCCCTTAAAAGCCCATTCCAGTGCTTAACTATTCTTATCATTGGAAAGTTTTCCTGAATAGCTAACCTAAACCTCCCTTGCTGCAGATTAAGTCAATCATTTTTTGTCCCACCTTCAGTGGACACAGAACAACTGATCACCATCCTCTTTATAACAGCCTTTGACATTTTGGAAGACTTATCAGGTTCTCCCTCAATTTTTTTCCTCAAGACTAAGTTTGTTTAACTTTTCCTCATAAATCAGGGTTTCTAAACCGCTGATATTTTTGTTGCTCTCCTCGGGACTCTCTCCAATTTGTCCACATCTTTCCTAAAGTGTGGCCCCCAAAATTGGACACTGCACTCCAGCTGAGGTCTCACCAGTGCCAAGCAGCATAGGACAACCATATCTCATGTCTCACATACAATAGTCCTGTTAATACACCCCAGAATAAGAGCTTTTGGGATTTGTTTTTTGGGGTTTTTTTTGGCAACAGCGTCACATTTTTGGCTCACTTCCATATAGTGATTGAGTGGAGTACTTCCCTAGCACTGGTCTCCAGTATTAGATCGCTCCCTCCACTCATCTCCATCCATGTACTGGGCTCCTATGCTAGGCATCTTCAAACTACCTCTTCCACAAATAGAGGAGTCAAACCCTTTCCTTGGGCAGACTATACCACCTCCCAGCATCAGGGGGTCTAGCCATTAACATAACAGGTTCGGTAGCATTCCAGAGGGACATATTCCTATTAAAATAGCATTTTTAGTCAGTCCACTTAATGAGGACTGAAAAGTCAGCCAAAAGAGCTTCCCAATTAAGTGAGCTCAGCAGTACTAGAAGTAGTAACCAGCATTAAAAAGATATTAGTGTTGCATTCACGATCCCCAGATAAAGAACAAGAGATACCTGATTTAACATGAACAGTTACAAATACATAAGTACTTTCCCCATCACTTACCTATCCCATTCTGGAGTCAGGAATCCAAACAATCTCTAGTACAGTGGTGACCCATAACAGAAACAAAACCATTACACCACTGAACCTATGCAAGATACCCAAACAAACCCTCAAATTACTCAACACATGCAAGTCTGCCCACTTGCAAAATAACCACGTTACAAGACACAAATACAAGTAAAATCATTACTGTGCACTAATCCTACCACAGTTAGGAAAAACCACCAGCTCACAGGAACAAATCTTTACCTGCTCCACATCAAACACCACCTCTACTTCATTAAGGCAACAATTCAGTCACCTGGTGCAGCTTTATAGGAGCTATTGTCCCTGGGACAAGTTCAACAAGAATTAACTTCCTGTATCAACATTCTTTTCCTTCATGGGTTTGGCTATTTTAACTGATTGGGTGTGGAAGAAATTCCATTGTCCCATGAATTGCCCAAAAGATAGTGGTAAAACTCCTGGTAACAATAAATGCCTTTTGTGTTTGTTTTCTAATCACCTTATCAATCAATCACTTCCAGGTCAGCAAGGAACAAAGCTATAAAAGCTTCCCTATTCTGTCAGTAGAAGTGCAGGTGCAGCTGTGCTTAACTGAAAGCAGAAGGTGGCTGGGAAGGGTGTCTGAAATGTAAAACTATAGCTTGATTTGCCTGGAGAGGAAAATAGGGATGTTTTAGCAAAACCACAATCACTTAGAGTTTCACTGTTGTCACCATTCTCAACACTAGAGCTGCTCAGAACTTCATGGTGATAGGGTCTCAGAATCTCTTGCTCTGCAAACACAAGCCCCTTCCATTTGAGCTAAAGGAGAACATCTGTCGTTTATCAGCAATGTAGGCTTATGGTATACAGTTGAACAGTAGAGGACAATGATATTCTGCCCAGAAGTTAAGTACAATAAGAATACAGAAAACATTTCTTATCTATAGCCCTTTAAGCCAAACTGGAGTATAGTTAGAGAAGCACATTATTTTAAATTACAATATACTGGATGTGTTCTCAAGCCAGGTGTCAGATTAGAAAATTGGGATAGCTACTCCCGATCTACCCATGTTCCCAGCTCTGTCCTTGTCAACTGTATGTTAATACTAAAAATGATCTGTAGTGAAATAGTTAAGGATGTTTAATTTTTATCATTAGGTTTCAGAGTTAACCCAAATTGATCTGTGCAGTGGCAATTCATGCTATTGTTTGTCTTTCTGCAGGCTCAGGAATATAGCACTGCATCAGGTCACATTTGGAAGGTTTCTTCACAATCTCCGGTCTGGAATATTTTATAAAACTCAAAACTTAAATTCTGCAGAAACTAACTGATCCATGGGAGCAGTGTTCTTATTGTGACTGCCCCATCTACTGTTCTTTTCAGGCTCCAGATGCTGTTCCATATCATCTGGAGAACAGAGGCGGTCCCATCTGACTGGCAAAAAGGCATTAATTTACCACTTTGGAAATGTAAAGGCAGAAAATGAGACTGTTCTAGGATATGCAAGTCAAGGGATTCATTGCCAAACTTCACTTGCTTGAGTAATCGAGTAGCATCGCCTCAGACCTGGAGGAGATATCCACCCCCAAGGAACCAAAGAGAGGTTCTGCTCAGCGAGTGCCTCCCCAAGTAGACACCACACTCTGGGCAGTGAGAAGTGTGTGGGGGGGGGGGGGGGGGGCAGGGAAACAAACACCAAAATTGGCACTGACTACATTGGTGCCAGTCCCCCCAGCATCAGGACCGTTGATGGAGCCAGTTTCAATAACCACCTTGGAAATGGCAAAGCCGTCCCCAGAGCCAACACATAAGTGAAGCTGAGAGAAAAGAGGCCAAATGCAGCTTCAGACATTGGCAACGGAGGAGAAGAAATGCCACCCCTTTGAGGACAAGCCCTTCAGCAAGGGAGTAATGCTGGGTGGACAGGCATCACAGGCGTCAGTACCAGCAAAGGCACTGGCTTGGTGCCGAGGTACATCCACATAGAGTAGTCAAGATCTTCCTTGAGGGTGACATCGCTACTGACTCTGCACCAGAGCCAAGACATCACCCCCCTGCATCACCATTTGAGGAATATTGTTCTTCCTCATCATTACCAGGCTATGCATTTTCTCTGGCATTGACCAGAGAAGCCTCCCTGCTATTATTCGCAAGCAACCGTAGAGCCCACAGAGGAGGTGCTCCTCACAGGGCACTGACCCAGCACAGGTGTGTAGCTGATCCCCTTCCTACAGATCCCAGAAGAGGAGGAGATCAGGCTTCACAGTGGCATCACTGCCTGGACCACCAACACCAGAATCAGAGCTGCCAGGCCAGTGCCAAAGACCTGCGGGAAGAACAGTAACAACCTCAGTGTCCACTAAAAGAATCTTCACTGTAATTGGACAAGGGAGTCCATTCAGCCCCCATCCCTCCAGTCAATGATTTCAGGGCATTCCAGGATCTCCTAGCATGTATTGTGGAGAAGCTGGCTATAGAAATGATAGTCATTCAGGAAAAGTCACGCAAACTCTTTGGCAGGTCAGATCCTACCAAAATCACCCTGCCCACCAATGAGGATATATTGAAACCAGCCAAAGCCCTCTGGCAAACCTCAGCCACTGTTCAGCCAACTTCCATGAGGGTGGAGAAGCATTCTCCTTCAAGCTCCTGTGCATGTGGATCTCACTCATGGTGTACTGATGCCCTGCACAGGAGTTGGGAATTTTTCTGTAACAGTGTCCTATAAGGGTTCCCTCGTGCTTCCCCTCCCAACAGCATAAAGGGCTGAGTGACTCCAACTGCACACTAGTTCCTTCTGACCACCCTTTTCAGAGAGTCAGAACCTCTCAGTGTTTCTCCATCTCCCTTAATTAGTTTTGGATTAGGATACAGAGTTTGCTTGTGTCTGTAGTAAATGGTTTAGTTTTTTTTCATATATACTTTATTTCTTTTTGACCCCCGGTGCAATAAAAAAAAAAATACAGCTTAAGGCTAGGTCAGTTGTATTTGTCAGTTTCACTGGACTGCCCGCCATTTGTCTGTCTTGCTCCCCCAGCTTCAAGTCTTTTCCATTATGTAAAAGAACGATAGCTCTGTACGATGGACGAGATATGTTTTTATACTGTCTCGGGGACAGTCAGTTAACAGCAAAGCTGCAAGGCTTCTAATAAATGCACATAAAGTTAGAGAATCAAAGCTTTGACTTTCCATAAGAAATAGTTTGAGAACACCTTCAGACACAGAGGCTTTGAGGGATCAAGGGACTTCAACCCCTTCCCTGCTCTAGTCATGCCTTCAGTGCTCAGGAGACAGAAGATTCTCTGCACCTTGAAATCTTTAAACCATGATCCGAGGACTTCAATGGCTCAGACACAGGTTTGATATATGAGTGGGTGGGTGAGATTCTGTAGCTACTAGCCTGCATTGTGCGGGAGGTCAGACTAGATGATCATAATGGTCCCTTCTGACCTTAAAGTCTATGATTCTATGAGTCTAACTATTGCAGCAGTACTCTTCTGTCTGTCATGGGGAAAGTTTTTGCTTCTACCTTATAGGCCCAAACCGCTGATATCTTAAGGATCAAGAGAAGACAACAACAAGCTGGCTTCACTCCCACAGCGGAGCAAAACTTCACAGTGTGCCAGCTTATTGAAAAGGCAGGAGCATCCGGTTCACATTGCATTGGTGGATCTCAAGACTGCATTTGACTCTCTTGACAGGGAATTGCTTTGGCTGATCTTGAAATTTACGGCATCTCCAACAAGCTTTGTAGAAGGCTCCATCTCCGATGATTCTTCAAGCTGTGTTCTTGTATATGGGGAAAGAACCACCTTCTTACAAATTAATTCAGGCGTTCAACCAGGATGAGCTGCCACCCCAGAACTCTTCAATGGCATCAGATGATGTGTTTGGCCCGACACTAAGTAAATGCATTTTAGACATAGGCCTTAATGAGAAGAACCTCACCATTGTCCATTTTGCTGCTGACATACTGCTAGTGGTTGAATCAGTGGATGAGCTAGTTGCAGCATTTAAAGCCCTGGAAAGCTCAGCAGCAAAAGTTGGCTTGAAAATTAATTGGGGTAAAACCAAAATTCTTCCAGTCAGTGATTTTGACCATGTTTCAGGCTCTAGCAGCTTAGTGGGCAACCACCCGGTCGAGAGAGTCAGGTATTTCACCTTCCTTTGCTCTGTTCGTGAAAACATAGGTGGCATTGAGAGAGAAATTGAAGCCCAGCCTGCAAAAGCATCATCGGTAATGGGGCACCTCCTCAAAAGCATCTTTCGCAATCAGTAGAGATAGGCAGAGAGATTAGGCAGAGGATATACACTGCGTCAGTAGTCAGTAAGCTGATCTTTGGGACTGAAACTTGACCGCTCACTGTGAAGATTGAAAAGAAGATGGACACCATTCTGTTGAAGAATCTCTGAATGATCAAAAACATCAAATAGTACGAAGTCAAGTCGAATTAAGAGCTCCATTGTCTAAATAAACAGGTCCTGGTCTCTCAAACAATTGGCCAGCACTCTTTGGCTCACGATGTATTTGGTGGTCTCTACTCTGTCCTTGTGACAGCATAAGAACTAACCAACCTCACCTGACTACTTGTTCAGCGTGGCCCCGATCTCAGCTGTGTTGAATAGGTTAAGGGGAGAGGCATAGTGGCAGAACTTTTTTTCTCAAAGAGGCTCCAAGCTAGGGTGAGCAGATAGCAAGTGTGAAAAATCGGGACAGGGGCTGGGAGGTAATAGGAGCCTATATAAGAAAAAGCCCCAAATATTGGGACTGTCCCTATAAAATCAGGACATCTGGTCACCCTACTCCAAGCCCAGTTTGAAGATGGCTGAGCATTCGACCTTGCTAGGAAATAGCAAGCTCTGAAGCTTGCTCAGTTATTTATGGAAAAAGCATCTGCCATCCGGGCTCTTTGTTTGCTTAATGATTCCTCCAGCTTGCATGTTTCCAGAGAGGATACGAATTGGATAACTATCCTGATCGCTAAGGAAATATTTTACTGAGATACTGGAAATTGAATCAACACCCAAGCAGGAAGAACAGATTATGATGCAACTATTAATGAGCATCAAAAAGAGTTTTCAAGAAAATGGGGACACTTTTGGGAGCCCTTTGGGGATGATGCTAATTGTTGAATATGACCCATCGGTCATGACAAACATGATACAGAGAAATCTCATCGTTTGGATTTTCTATCTTAAAAACCATTAGATCCTCTTTTCTTTCTCTGTCTCCCACTGATGTTGGAAGGCACAAATTGAAACAACACAAGATCTATCGGGGGAAATATTAATTTTATTAGGAACAAGGGAAATCGACTAGATCTCTTTTCCCTCCCCAGCATGATGTAAGATAGATAAAGTTAAGTTTTGGGGAACTGGCTGGCAAAGGGGATTGCTAGTGGGCTAGAGAACCTTTCACATCTAGAACATCACTTCAAATCACAGCCACATTCACAGTGACTGATAGTTGTGGCAATCTGCTGGCTCTTTGGTGGCCTGTGTGAAATCCAGTGTTGGGCTAGCCTAGCAAGGGATTAAATCCAAGAGCTGAACAGACCTGGAGACTAAACTCAACTCCCCACCAGCTCGTTTAAGAGGGTACAGGGGACTGCTGGTGCTGTCACATGCCATGCTGTCACAGCTTGTGCAATTCAACATCCAGGGCAATCAGACTAGCATGACGTTTACAGAAAGAACCAGAAGTTGGGTTTTACTCCTTTGTTGGCGCAGCATGTCCCTGCTCAGTAACCAGCGCTATCCACCCATAGGAAACAAAACTCAATGTAAAAATACGTGAACAGTTATGGACAACACCCTGATAGCGTCCCGACGAGTTGTGGTGTTGAAGGTAGGTTTACTCAGGTTTCTTTCTTTGGGAAAAGATTTTGAGCCCTTGTGGCCATTTAACGTATAAAGCACATGAAGTCTGAAAATGCTGAATGAACAGCATGCATGAAGCACTTTGGGATGAAAAATAAGTTAGTACAACAAAGGCTACAGGACAAGTGCAACTGACGAGCCAACTTTTGTCCTCAACTGTGTACCCAGCTTTAACCGACCCCAGTGCAAGGGCTGAACTTAGCTCCACATCAGGGGCCCAACAAATCATCAGTGGAGGGCTCATAACAATGAACTGTAAAAAGGGTGGGGGGAGTTTTACTTCATGATGCAGACAGGAGGCATGAAAAATTAGAGTTCTGGCTGATTTTTTTTTAGCTTAACAAGAACAGGGCTCTCCAGTCTCATCTTCCCCATTTTTCTGGGGGAGTTTATGTCCATGGGTCCTGTCTTAGCCCTTAATAGAAGAGGGAGAGGTGTTGGATGTTTAGCAACAGATCTCTATCTATAGGGCTTTTAAGTGGGTCAATATCAACCACCACCCAGGGGTTTGGGCAGTCTGAATAAGTCACTTCCTCTCTCAGGCTGGGTCTACACTACCCGCCTGAATCGGCGGGTAGAAATCGACCTCTCGGGGATCGATTTATCGCGTCCTGTGGGGACGCGACAATCGATCCCCGAATCGACGCTCTTACTCCACCAGCGGAGGTGGGCATAAGCGCCGTCGACGGGAAGCCGCAGAGGTCGATTTTGCCGCCGTCCTCACAGCAGGGTAAGTCGGCTGCGATACGTTGAATTCAGCTACGCTATTCACGTAGCTGAATTTGCGTATCTTAAATCGACTCCCCCCTGTAGTGTAGATGTAGCCTCAGTCATTGTCTATGTACTTAATATCTGTGATGTAATACTCCTGGTGCTTGACCACATCTTCCAGGAAAGACAACGTAGAGAAGGGATAGGATTTCCCAGGAGGCACCTAAATGACTTAGGAGCATAAATACCCTTTGAAAAAGCACCTAAGACAATTTCTAGTGGGGAAAAAAAAATGACCCCAGTTCTGGCCTTCCTTATACATCAGCACACACGGCCTAAACCTGTTCATTTTCTCCCTTTCAGATCATGTTAAAGAAAATGGGTTAGAGGGAAGAAGAGTTTAAATTCTTTAGGGCAAAGAACATTATCTGTCCATGGTTTTGTAGTTCTGCATTATGACAAAATGTGGCAGATGTGGAGCAGATAAGAATAGTGATGTGTAATAGTTTTATGAATACTATATGGGACCTGCTCAGTGAGATGAAGTGTATATGATGGGTTATTACACTTTCCTAGATGAATATTCTGATCTAGCTTAACAGGGAGGCTGCTGGAAAAACACGCAGGAAAGCAACACACGGGCTATAGATAAGTAACCTTCCAACAAACTCTTGGGGGGCAATTACAGGAGAGAGGCCTAGGGCCAGGTGTTTTGGCAAGGATGGGAGCCTAGAGGCCAAAGGGACACAACAGCTAAAGGGACTCTGGAGGGAGAGTTAGGAGTGTGCTGTTTCTGGGGAGAACATACTGAGAACCAGACACAAAAATGTCTGAAACAGTTTCCAGGGGCTGGTAAGCTTTGAGGCAGTTACACATGGTTCTAGTTTTAAGACCTATTTCCACTGAATTTCTTTGGTTCTAAATAAATAATACTTTGCTTTAAAGAGAGTTTCTAGTTACTAGATACTATAGTCATAGGAAATGAACTACAGGCCTGCTGAGGTAATCACACTTAGTACTGGAGGACTGCAGCCTGAAGCCCAATCTGAGAGTGGGAAAATTGCATGATTCCACGCCGAGAGATTATGGGCCAAGACAGGCCATGGTGGGCAGTGGGCAGCACTATAAGAGGCCAGGAAGGGACAGTTAGGCCAGTAACTGTGACAAACAAACAATTATCCTAGTGAGTATCACCACCTCTGGCTACAACAAACAATTCTTGTAAAGACAGAGCAAGTTGAAGGGGATAAATCTGGACTCTTCTTCCAGGTTAAATAAACTGAGGAGGAGATTCTCTTCCCCTTTGAAATCCAGTCATCTCCTTTAGGCGGCATTAAAAGATCTTTTCCTGGTACATTAGCTAGACACCCCCACGCAGTTACATTTAACACAAATGCAGAGAGACCATTCACCCAAGTTTCAGCACTTTTAATATCCTTTGTTTCAGATGTTACTGGACAGTGTCAGTCAGTAAGAACTACATCAAAGGCTGTCTCACACAACTGTTAAAATGTAAATAAGAGGGATTCTAATCTACCCATTTACAAATGCTGATCTCATTCTGTGCAAACACGTGGCAAACTACCTTAAAATGACTGCGTGCCTGTGTAAGGTGCTGCTGTGACAGCTCAGGACAGAAGTCCTTGTTAGCTACAGCCGAGGTATCGAGTGAGCAGTAACATGCAAGCTCCCCCGCTCCCATTGCCCTGCCAGCGTGCGTATAGCTGGATGGAACATGGTTAGGACAGAGAGTAGTTTAGCCCCCATATCGCATAGGGAGGTGTTAATTCAACTGCTGGCCTTGCGACTTAGACTTGCAGAGAGGTGCTTGTCTGAAATAGATACCTAACCAGTAATATCAACTAATTTCACATAGGCCCCTGAATAGCTCTCAGACAGGCTGGAATTAAGCTGACTATCTTTTACTTTACTAACGCCATTTCTTTACCTTCAACACCATTCTGTTTCACAGTTCTCCTTTTGCTCGGGTTTTAGTCTCTCCCCCTCCCCCCCACAAGCCTGTCTTCCTCGATTAGAGATTTCCCCCCTCAATCGTGTGATCAGCTACAAAACAAAAATACTGTACACTTTTAATTTTAGGTCTCATTTTCTGAAAAGGAATTCTAGGATTCAGTGTTCTACACACAGCAAGCTTTCAGCAAAAGGTAAGAGGATCCCAGCTGGTGTAAAAATATATTTTAAATAAAATAGAGTTTCTATAGGAGAGCAAGCTATGTTGTACATTTCTAATTCTTTAGAATATTTTACAGCAGCCAGAGGCCCGGTTGTACAGTCTACACCCTAAAAAAAAGTTCATATACAGTCATGCTTCAGCAGATGAGGGCAAGTCTACAAAGCAAAGAATTGGATGCATTCGGTGCATGAACAAAAGTCATGTACTTTAAGTGCAAGAAAACGTAACCTTCCTAAACAGCCAGCCAATCGGTTAAGGCAAGAAGCAGATTTAACGCAATGCAATTCTAGCCTTGCTCCTGTAACTCACCCATAAAAAACTAAAGCTACTTTCACTTGTTGGTCCAGCTTAGCAACTGGAGAAGTCACAGCTTCAGTTGCATTGGTTTTGGCCTAAATTGAGGAAACCGCTGCAGTTGAATGTTGAACAGCTTCTCCCATGGAGAGGACACAGTCACAAGTTCTCCCACACGTTTGTAAGAAGGGGTAAGTCTGCATCCTTTAAACACTGAGCACATGTCATCGCACACATGCAGGCCTTCAGTAAAGGGAGACATTGTAACATACCAACATGGGTTCTAGGATGAAGAGCCAGACTTGAACCAGAGTTTTCTCCCTCAGAAGGCTGCATGCCCACAGATGGCTGTAGGGCAAACTGAATGGGTGGCTTCAGTCTCTACCTCTCAACTGGAAAAACGAGAGGGGTGTTAAAGGAAAATAAGGGAGCCCCTGAGGTCCAGATCCTAAAAGCTATTTGGGCTCCTAATAACTTTCAGGACCTGGGCTTGCAGTGTGTGTTCAGCTACCACAGAAATTAGGTACAGCTAATACACCCAGCTAGTCACAGCACCCAGTATGAAGATGTTACATTATCCTGGTGGAGTGTGAGCAGTTCCTCAAGTGTATGGCAGCCTGGAACGGTAGCAAGCTAGTGACTAGTGTGAAAGCCAAGAGTATTTGGGCCATATCTGAAAGGTGACGGATTCAGAGAGGGGAAAGTGAACGTGTGGTTTTCACAGTACATGTATCATTCCAGCCTCACTCAGAGGACAGCACTCGAGAGTATGCAGATACCTCACACTGGCACAATTTAAATATGCAGAAGACAAATGTATAAGGCATCTTATTCCAAGAAGTATACTTCAGAGAGCAGAACAGTGTAACAATGTTAGTCTGCAACAGGTACCAGTCTTTGCATATATGGTTCCTATTTAATTAGTAGGAATGCCTATAAATAATTATGGAGACAAGTTGGGTGAGGTAATGTCTTTCATTGGATTAACTTCTGTTGGGGAGACAAGCTTTCAAGCTTACCAAGACCTGAGGAAAAGCTCCGCGTAAGCTCAAAAGCTTGTCTCTCTCACCAACAGAAGTTGGTCCAATAAAAGATATTACCTCCCCCACATTGTCTCTCTAATAACCTGGGACCAACACAGCTACAACACTGCACATAAATAATTGTGTTCAATTATTTCCATAGCATACTCATTTCACAATCCCTTGTACTTTAAAGCTGTTAGCACTGCACCAGACCACCTTCAAAGGGGACAGCTGGTTAATTGTTTAAAATGGACTCCCTTACAGCAGTGAGTATCACATTAATTCTCAAACCATGGTAATGGTGTTATTATTTTTAAACACATCACTCCGTTTCATTGTCCATGCTAACTCATCTATTCCTATCCTAATTCTGCACTAGCACAATGCTGCGGTGTTTGGGTTGCACACACTAAGTGGGATGGGGACTGAATCAGGTTTTCAATTAAAAGTTTTTATTTATATGAGCATTTCTGATCTTGGTTAGTAGGAAGAGGCTTTTAAAAAACAAAAAACCTTTAAAACTTTGGGCTGAACTACCCTGTCATGTCCTTTTAAGGGGATCCAAGATTTGTTTTGTGTTTCAGACACGTCTAAAACTGAACACAATCTCCAAGGAGAAAATAATGTATGAAGTGGGACTTAGATAAGGTAGGAAGGCAAAATGGTGATTAAAATCTGCCTATGATTAGCTAGCTAATGCAGTGAAATGCTTTTAAATACTGTAGATTCCCATTAGCTGGCAGCCAGCTTTATGAAAAGCTCTGAAAACAACTTCTAGCTGAGCCTTATTTGGACGTGGTATTTAGTGTTGAACGTAACATTCAGCTTGAATCCTGACACTTGGGCCTGGTCATTCAGAAGCGAGGTCGATCCATTTGTCCCAATCCTCACTTGCCCCTTTTGCTACGGCCTCTCCTAGAAGGCGGCTTTCCCATGCCCCCCGCTGGTGAGCTTGCAGAAGATGCCACGGCAATGTTGATCTGTCCTTCCTGGATTTCCTGCCTGGTCTCAGCTGGGAGGTGGTTGATTTTCTGTTGCGTTTCTAAGTAGAACATGACATCCCGCAGCTGCTCCTGTATCTCTGTGATCTGCAGGTCCTTCTGCTCACAAGTTTCCTTTAGAACCTTCTCTTCTTCCTTTAGTTTGTTCTGCAGTAAGACCTGATTTGCTCGCAAACATTTGTTCATTTCCTGTTCCTCCTTTAGCTCATTGGAGAGTTTGGCCACCTTGTTATTCAGCTGAATGCACCTTATACACAACAGAAAGAAGGAAAAAGCAAATGAGACATTGCAGCCACAGTGGCCTAATTAGCAGAGGAGTTAAGCTATCAGGGGTGTTAAGTCAGACAAAGTTTATAGAATCACAGAAGGGTACGGCTGGAAGAGACCCCAAGAGGTCAAGTCCAGCCCCCTGGGCTGAGGCAAGACCAAGTAAACCTAAACCATCCCTGACAGGGGTTTGTCCAATCTGTTCTTAAAAACCTC
This sequence comes from Trachemys scripta elegans, assembly GCF_013100865.1. Classification (NCBI taxonomy): domain Eukaryota; kingdom Metazoa; phylum Chordata; order Testudines; family Emydidae; genus Trachemys; species Trachemys scripta. The sequence goes on along the minus strand of NC_048312.1, from coordinate 5,515,652 downwards.
CAATGATGGGGTTTCCACAATGTCCCTTGGACGCCTGTTCCAGAGCTTAATTACCCTTAGAGAGTTAGAAAGTTTCTTCCTACTATCTAACCAAAATCTCCCTTGCTACAAATAAAGCTGATTAATTCTTGTCCTACACTCAGTGGACACAGAAAACAACTGATCACTGTCCTCTTTATAACAGTCCTTAACAGATTTGAAGACACAGTAATCAGTCCCCCTTCAGTCTTTTCTCACAACTAAACGTGCCGTTTGTTTAACACAGGGGTAGGCAACCTATGGCACGGGTGCCGAAGGCGGCACGTGAGCTGATTTTCAGTGGCACTCACGCTGCCCGGGTCCTGGCCACCAGTCCGGGGGGCTCTGCATTTTAATTTAATTTTAAATGAAGCTTCTTAAACATTTTGAAACCTTATTTACTTTACATACAACAATAGTTATATAATAGACTTATAGACAGAGACCTTCTAAAAACGTTAAAATGTACTACTGGCACGTGAACCCTTAAATGAGAGTGAATAAATGAAGACTCAGCACACCACTTCTAGAAGGTTGCCAACCCCTGTTTAACCTTTCCTCACAGGTCGGGCTTGCTCAACCTTTTCTCATTTTTGTTGCTCTTCTCTGGGCGCTTTCCAATTTGTCCATCTTTCCTAAAGTGTTCAAAACTGGACACAGAACTCCAGCTGAGCGTCCCTCACGAGTGCTGAGGGGAACAGGGCAATTGCCTCCCATGTCTTAAATACGGTACTCTTGTCAATACACTCCAGAACGATATTTGCCTTTTTCGCAGCTGCAACCCCTTATTGCCTCTCATTCCACCTGTGGTCCACTATAACCCCCACATCCTGTTCAGCAGTGCTACTGCCTAGCCAGTTAGTCCCCATTCTGCAGTTGTGGAGTTGATTTTTCCTTCCTAAGTGAAGCACTTTGCACTTGTTTTTATTGTATTTCATCTTGTTGATTTCAGACCAATTCTCCAATGTATCAAGATCATTTTGAATTCTAATCCTGTCCCTTGAAGTGCTTGCAACCCCTCCCAGCTTGATGTCATCTGCAAGTTTTATAAGTGTACTCTCCATGCCATTATCTAAGTCATGAATGACAATATTGAACAGCAATGCAGCAGGAGGATTAATGTGTCAGGATTATACTCTTTTGGGTTAAAACTATTTTATTTTTTGGGGCTACTATAAGGTGGGTGCATAACTGGCTGGATAACCGTACTCAGAGAGTTGTTATTAATGGTTCCCAATCCTGCTGGAAAGGCGTAACGAGTGGGGTACCGCAGAGGTCTGTTTTGGGACCGGCTCTGTTCAATATCTTCATTAACGACTTAGATATTGGCATAGAAAGTACGCTTATTAAGTTTGTGAATGATACCAAACTGGGAGGAATTGCAACTGCTTTGGAGGACAGGGTCATAATTCAAAATGATCTGGACAAATTGGAGAAATGGTCCGAGTTAAACAGGATGAAGTTTAACAAAGACAAATGCAAAGTGCTCCACTTAAGAAAAAAAAAAAATCAGTTTCACACATACAGAATGGGAAGAGACTGTCTAGGAAGGAGTACGGCAGAAAGGGATCTAGGGGTTATAGTGGACCACAAGCTAAATATGAGTCAGTGTGATGCTGTTGCAAAAAAAGCAAACGTGATTCTGGGATGTATTAACAGGTGTGTTGTGAGCAAGACACGAGAAGTCATTCTTCCACTCCACTCTGCTCTGGTTAGGCCTCAGCTGGAGTATTGTGTCCAGTTCTGGGCACCGCATTTCAAGAAAGATGTGGAGAAATTGGAAAGGGTCCAGAGAAGAGCAACAAGAATGATTAAAGGTCTTGAGAACATGACCTATGAAGGAAGGCTGAAAGAATTGGGTTTGTTTAGTTTGGAAAAGAGAAGACTGAGAGGGGACATGATAGCAGTTTTCAGGTATCTAAAAGGGTGTCATAAGGAGGAGGGAGAAAACTTGTTCACCTTAGCCTCTAAGGATAGAACAAAAAGCAATGGGCTTAAACTGCAGCAAGGGAGGTCTAGATTGGACGTTAGGAAAAAGTTCCTAACTGTCAGGGTGGTTAAACACTGGAATAAATTGCCTACGGAGGTTGTGGAATCTCCATCTCTGGAGATATTTAAGAGTAGGTTAGATAAATGTCTATCAGGGATGGTCTAGACAGTATTTGGTCCTGCCATGTGGGCAGGGGACTGGACTCAATGACCTCTCGAGGTCCCTTCCAGTCCTAGAATCTATGAAAAACAGAGATCTAGGCTTTGGCTAGATGTTAGAATCAACTGGTACCACCAAGATGCGAGGACAACAAGCTACAGTGCAGAAAGACAAAGAACCATCACATGTTAACAGTCATCCCTTATCACACAGGTTTTCCAATCCAGCCTATGGTTTACTGGCAATTGTGTCTCATCCGTTTGCCTACAAACACATGTTCTACACACAGTATGGTACGGTGGCTTGAGCAGACTCCAGCTTTACTACAGACTTTCTGCATGATCATGGGATAGTCACCACCTTTGTGCCCCAATTTAATCAGTGCGTATGACAGGGATAATGCTTGCCGAATTTCCAGGAAAGTGTGTAAAGCACCAAGGATGACAGGGACTGTACAAGAGTGCTAGGGATTGTTACAAAGACAGACACTATGCTAGGCATCTTTAATTTAGATGCTTCAAAGTTTGTTTTAATAATGCATTATTCATGGGGAATTCCTCCTCCCAGCTGCTTTCCTTCCTTTGCAGGTTGTATTCCTTCTGACTACACAGCTGACTGGCTTCCACTTCTGAGTGGGCATGGAAGGAGAAAGATTTAATGAATGCTAACCAAGCAATCTATGTGGAAAGAGCAGCAGATCAAAAGCTGCATTCCATGCTACAGCCACTTTAAATACATAAGACACCCACAGAGGTGGGACATCGGATTTTTAAAGTCAAGGTCCTTACCACACCAGTTGAGGGTATTGAAAATATTCATATTCAAGAAGTATTGAGAACCTGATGAAGAGGGTTTTAAAAAGTCAGATCCAATTTGAGTCTTAAAGTAGCGTGTATAAAAACCAGAGCTAGGAGACTTGTTAAAAAAATCTACTTTAAGAGACAGAAACATACTTCCTTTCCACAGATTGTTTCTCTTTAAGTAAGTTGTTCAGCCTGTGCTCCAAATTGTCACATTTCTCAATGGTCTCTTTAAATTTAGTCTTCATGTTGTTAATCTGTAAAAACAAACAGACATTTCAAACAGGTCAAAGTCCTGTGCACTTTCATTATGACAGTCACGTTTTCGGGAGCATTTTCTAGACTTTGACCAATTACTGAATGAGGTGAGCAAGTGTTCAAAAGATTGAAAGCAGCAGAAAAAAATCCCTCCCCCCCGTTTTTAAAAAAAAAAAAAAAAAAAAGAAGAAATCCCTATAAATGCTGCTAGCCAAAAAAGAAGAAGAATTAACAGACACACTGACAAGAGGCTAATTGTTATGGAATCTGCTTCTAGAGAACCGCACCTAAGCTTGTAAAGATGGTGTGGGGCAGACCTTGGGGGACACTAAATAAGCCTACAGCAAATCCCTACGTTGCTGCCCTCTTTTTCTGAAGTTTAAATTTAAAGAGAGTTAGTTTAGCAGTTCACACTCAGATGCTGGCTCCACTTCAGTGTTTACTAAGCAGCAGCCAACCTCTGTCATAGGACAGTGACCTACTGATATTATCTCTCAGTCATGCATAATGCAAACCAAAAAAGTTGCATATGTCCGGGTATACGTCCTGTTCCACTGTAATATACAACCAGGCACCATTGCTTTGCTTAGAGAGAGCCAAACTCCAATACGTGATCTGGGGACTAAATATGATGTATGAAAAACCAAAAAAACCAAACAAGGAATGTCTTTGTATCCTAACCCAGTGAACAGAATGATGGCTCAAAGTGGGGAAAGAGAGATGTCATTCAATAGCTAATAAAAAAACCTTTCACATACTGGCAACATGGACTGAAATGGACACTGCTTTTTTGAAGCAGCACCCTTGACAAGTTTAAAAGCCACCACACACACGGATTTCAATGGAGCCACTGTGAAAGCAGGTCAGGTTTTATGCTTTTCAGACTTATAGTTTAATGTTTATGCAACTTCTGGTTAATTTTGGGAGGCACACTTGCCAATGGATAGTGGAATATTTTGTACAGTTAATTCAAAAGGCCCTTCTAAGGACAGAGGTCCATGAACAATTACAGGGATCTTTAGAATAAGGAGGCGTCTTCGGAATATATGGCCTAGTTATTTTAGTTTAAAACTAGAGTTGTAGCTTCTGTGTTTTCAGCTATTTCCAAGAGGATTTTAACTATAAAACTTTTTCTTTTACAGAAACACAGATAAGGTTCTTCAGCCATTTCTTACTGAAAATGAAGTTTTCAGGACCCACTACATGTAGCTAATTTTACATGAATTCTTCATATGTTTATGGAGTGGCTTAACTGCAGATACAGTGCATGATTAATTGGAAGCCACAAAGTTTATGTAATCTTATACAGCATGCAGCCAAGGTTCAGTTGAGGATTTAGCCAAGAGCTTTGACTCACTTAAAGCACAAACACCAATCGGATCTGCACAGATTACGGATATTTTTTATGTTCTCCAATTTCACTAAAGCTTTTCTGTACCTTTCTGCCCAAGACATTTTGGATCAGTCCTGCCCATAAAACACTCCACAAAATCATAGAACTCTAAACCAACACATCTTTTGGGGGATGTGCGGAGCAGAGATTATGTCTGCTTTCTTCAGTGGAGCAAGTTAATGTCACAAAAGACTAGTGAGGGCTAGTGTAGCATAGAGTGACATTTCCCAGATTTTCATTTCAGGGCTTCCTAACATTTCCACTAGTTCCATAGGTTTCAGAGCCACCAAATTTAAATCAGACTTCAATCTGGGTGGTGCTTCGCCTCCTTCTGCATGGCTCATCAGCAATGTTCGGAGTCTGTGCACAAGACAGGGGAGGGATATCCAAGCTAATTCCCCTCTAAAGAAGAAAAGGAGCTTGTGACGTTGTGCAGTCTATATGGTTTTATAAAAACTTGATAATAAGTCAATATAATGTAACTGAGATGGTTTTAGAGAAAATACAGTAATAAGTGAATGTAACGTAACTGGGATAGGCTTCATGCAAAAGGTCTCTTGTAAGGTATCATTACAAAGCTTATAATCTACTGAGTATGATCATCTGATTTGTATAAATGTACCACTCTTGTATCTAAAACTAGAAATATAAAATGTAACTCTGAGGGCCTCTTGTAATTGTGCAAAGTGTGGACCATTAATGATGGTTTGGAATCTTGATGACTCCCATTGTCTGCAGATGGCTGTATTTACCTGTGAGTCTTCCTGTATGTGTGTGTGCTGGCAAGTGAGTAATGAAGTCTTGCAGTGACATGTGATCATGTCACCTGAACTGGAATCCATCTTTAACCTGGTGCTTTTCCAGTGAGGTGGGGGTGGAAACCCAGAGAGACAAAGAGTTCCCGCCTTATGCAAAAGATATATAAAGGGGGGAAGAGAACAGAGAGGGGGAGGAGCCATCATGAAGAATCCCCTAGCTATCACCTGAGCTGCAACAAGAGCTGTACCAGGGGAAAGAATTGTGCCCAGGCCTGGAAGGTGTCCAGTCTGAGAAAAACTTACTGAAACATCTCTGAGGGTGAGAGTATCTGTATTTAGTTTGATTAGACATAGATTTGTGCATTTTATTTTATTTTGCTTGGTGACTTACTTTGTCCTGTCTGTTACTACTTTGAACCACTTAAATCCTACTGTCTGTATTTAATAAAATCACTTTCTATTTAGTAATTCACTCACAGTATGTATTAATACCTGGGGGAGCAAACAACTGTGCATATCTCTCTATCAGTGTTATAGAGGGCGAACAATTTATGAGTTTGCCCTGCATAAGCTTTATGCAGGGTAAAACGGATTTATCTGGGTTTAGACCCCATTGGGAGTTGGGCATCTGAGTGCTAAAGACAAGCACACTACTGCGAGCTGTTTTCAGGTAAACTTGCAGCTTTGGGACAAGTGATTCAGACCCTGGATCTGTGTCTGGAGCCAAACAGGAGTGTCTGGCTCAGCAAGACAGGGTGCTGGAGTCCTGAGCTGGCAGGGAAAACAGAAGCAGGGGTAGTCTTTGCGCATCGGGTGGCAGCTCCCAAGGGGGTTTCTGTGATCCAACCCGTCACAGTGGGATAGCCAAGCTAATTCCCCTCTAAAGAAGAAAAGGAGCTCTCCTTCATACGGCAGCGTAATTCCCTGACACGAAAACTGCACAGTAATGGCATGATTGTCAGAGGTGCTGAGCAACCGCAACTCCCGTTAGAGCCAATGGGATCTGGGAGTGTTCAGCACATTGAGAATCAGGCCAAGTGTTCAATTAACAAGACTAGGGGGGGAAAAAAAAAAAAAAAAAGCTTACTTCTTCCGCTGTATCCTTTTCTATTCGGACTATCTTGTTTTCCCAGTAGATGCGCTGAGATTCCAGCTGGCTTGTAAGCAAATATGAGTACTACAATCATACAAGACATGCAGAAATATATAGTTAGGGCAGGTTACCACTGTTTCACAGATGCCAATAAACCCAAAGGGCTCCAGATAGCTAATACAATTAAACTGTGCAGAAGCAGCATGCTAAACTTTTCACAGATGGGTACAAACTGCAGATGCAGTGCACAGACAATGAAAAAAAAAAAATCAAATTAATTGCAAAATCTTTACTGCATGCTCGTGGGGTTCCCCCTGTGAGTTTTAAATGGACCATCGCTAGCATCACAATAGTAAATGCTTTATAATGAGGGGAAAGGACAATAAAAGCACCCTAGAAAAAGTGGTAAGTCCCCTTAGCTTTTACCTTCATGAGAACATGAAGTTACCAGTCACACCTGCTATCTGCATTTGATCTATTGAAGGATCTCTGCGCCAGCACTTTGTTTTCCATTTTCAGGTGGTTTTACTCTACAACTGAACAGGCTTCTAAAATCCTTAAGAAGAGGGGTTAGGTGCAAATCTCATGTGATCTGCACCTGGGGAGAAATAACTGATCTTCAGCTGTGAATAACTATCCTCAGTATTTTGTGCTTTCTTCTGGCAAGGAATGCTCATTACCAATGCTATTTTTGTGTTTAAACAAGGACTTATTGCTTTACATCCCATCTTTTCCTGTTTGATCTTCTAGTAAATTTATAATGAGGATTTGGAAAAATATGATCATTTGCTTAGCTGCACACTAACAAATACCAGATTAGGACTTCAATGCAGGTTTAAGCAGGAAGACAAAGCCCTTAAACATTTTCAGTAGAGACTCCAAATAGCTAGTCAAGTAAATTCTTTCTACAAAAGTTTGATCTAGTTTGCTCTACCAGCGACGTATCTATTTAAAAATCCTCCATTAAGTTCTGTTGATAGTTTGTATGCTGAATTTGAACCCAAGGCCAATTAAGATGGCAGAATCCAAGTTCTCCGAAAAAATAAGGTTATAGTGATTTAGCCATCAAGTAAGGTTTCACACTGAAAAGTATAATTGTAAAAAATGCCACCATGGGGGGTCCTAGATCTTAGATTCTAGATCAAGCATGCTCAGTTTACTTCTGTCTGCCCCACAAACTCACCCTGGGTTCCTGAAGTCAAACTAGGAGTCTTCCCTTCTCATGTATCATCACTAGTAAGGAACGTTCCACTGGCCAGAATTGGCTATCAGTAACACCTCTGCAACTCCACTGAGTTTGCACAGATGTAACTGACTGAAATGTATGAACTTTTGGTTGATGATGCACAGGAAGGAACAGAATCCCGCTAACTCTTCGCTATGTTGGCTCTGCAGATCCAAAAGAAGTAAAAAGCAGTAAAACATATGCCATTTTTAGTCACATTTAGCGTGGATGCACGTTTATATATAGCAGCACAAAGTCGTAGCTGAAGAAAGCTAAATATTTACCTCTAACTGTAAGGAATCGATTTTTTCGTCCTGACACAAATCCCCCTCACACTCATACTGAACTATCTTCCCATCAGTTTTACTTGCAACCAGTCGATGGACATAATTATCTAAAGAGAGAAAAGCAACCAAACTAAGGGTAGTTTCAATTTGAGAAAACCCAGGTGTTATAACTTGGCTGGAACTATGGGAAATACTTTACACAGCAGTTAATCATGCAGCTTGATGCCACAGAGTAATACTGAGGCAGAGAGATTAGTAATTACTTAATGCAGTCCACGTTTAACAGAATCTGCATTGACACTAGCTAAGATAGTTACAAAAGCTCAGTCTTGCCCTGAAGCATATTGATCAGGAGACAGGCCTCTCCATTCCACCAATGCTACAGGGCTGCCCCGTGGCATTATGGGTTTATGGCCTCCCCCCAAAGCATCTGGAATGGCTTTACTAGAGAAAACAGATGGCCCCAGAAGATGGGATATTAACACAGCAAAAACTCCCTTCAAATCTTCATGTTACCTTTATTACTAGGACTGTGTTAAAAATGCCACCGCAGAAAAATTCTGAGAACTATGTCCAAGCGAGCAAGGTTACCGTTAAGAGCAGAAGGGAGAGGTTTACCTCCAGCATAGTCCCAAACCCTGTGATTGGTTAACTGCATTGCATAAGTGTGCTGAGTTTCCTCAAAGTGTTTGTAAGCGTGCCGGCTCACGTAACGGCCGCATCCAATGTGCCCACATATCAAACAAATCCAAAGGTTCTGTCAACAGAAGGAGAGAGATTTTGCACATATATAAGAGTAACACTTTTTAATGTGAAAAAGGTGCTTGTGTGGTTTTAGAGGTTTGAGAAAGCATCCAGCAAGGACAACTGTAGCATCCTCCACTGACAGCACGCACTGCTGCTCGTATTTCCAATCACTTTCCTAGGCAAGGCACAGGGTTTGCTTGTTGTGCACCCCCATGAAGACTAAAGGCAAGACAGCAGAAGTACAGTATAAGTCTACTGAAAGAGGTCTCAGTGCACCAGATGCAAGGGCAGCTCAAAGAGACACTGAAAGCAAGCTCTGAACATCTGCTATGCTTCTCAAAGGCCCTGGGAAGATTTTTCACACAGCAGGACATTTTTTTTTTTGTGCAACAGCATCCCCTCCCAGTGGATCAACCCCAGTGGAAAATGGGTGCACTAATCTAGCCAGAAGAAAGATGGGCCAACAGCAGCCCAGTGCATTACAGGTTTTGGAAACTAAAATGACAAAAAGTACCAGTGGGATCAAAACTAGTAAGTATCACTCATCTTCCACCCCACCTACTTACTTCTTGAACTCCACACTCAAAGCATTTATTCTCTTCCACTGGCTCAGGTGTTTGGCAGTACCTGCAGACAGGACACCTATAACCGTAACAATCAAGCAGATACAGTTAGATACATGGAACCCGATGATTACTGCTGAGATGGGGAGAAACTGATCATATCCAGGAAGTTTAAGGCAGATGTTGCATCCTGGGGGTTTTGTGGGACACTCCCTGCCCCCACCCATCTTTCAGCTTTTTCCTCACTAGTTTGACCAAAAATTTGCCTCCCTCCTGCTCAGACCAGCTGTTCTCTCACTAGTTATTCCTGTAAAACTGATGAATGCCATTTCTTAAACCAGATGAAGTGTCTTGCAATAATTTTAGTTTTAACTGTGATCCAAGAGTTGAACAGCTGGGATAAAGCCGGGAGACAAGATTGGCAATGCACCCAGTCTTTTCCATGGAGAATGCAATGCAAGTCAACTGATGCCATGAAACATTACTTGTCCTCAACATTAAAAGAAAAAGCACCCAGTAAAACTCTTCTGAATAGTGAACAATCTGATTATTTTGAACCACCTCAATTAGTATTTCCTTCAATTGATCACCATGATGATTCTGATCTTAGAAGAAGAAAGCTGGAAAAACAAGGTTGGCCCCTTTGCTCACCAGGAGTGGGGCTAGCCCCCTAGATCATTATCCATCTCACATTTCATGGATAATTTTGAATGCATCTTGGTTTGGGTCTGTGTCACGCGTTTGGCTCTTGTGAGAAGTAAGAGCTGTGTAGATATAGATTGAGGAGCAATCTCCTGGTTGGTGGGCTGTGTCAGAATCATCTGGTTGGTTAGATGTAGAGTTTTCATTCAAAGGAAAGAAAAAGGCACCCTTCTCTCTACAGCCACTTCCTTGTTACTTAGATGGTCTTGATTTGAGACAACAGAACCCAGATTTCCTTACTATCTGTGTAACGCTCCACGGGATCCTGTTGCATTCTCGTGGGAGGATGCTGCAAATATGCACTACTGAAAATATTCTAGTCTAGCAAAACAACGTTAATTAGAAAAAAATTGTCATGCAGGAGATTTAATTTTAGTGAGGAGATGTAGCCTTGTGCAATACACATGTTTTTAGCTTTGATATTGTGCCAGTTTTTGGTTAAAAATGAGCCAGGAGGGATCTGGATTAGTCAGTCACTGGCAAAATCTCATTTCTTTAAATTTAAACTGTTTTTGATTTATGAGGCACCAAGCTATTTTTACCGACAAGTTATTAATTCAATCCTGCTGACATTTTGTACAGAGTATACTTTGGGACAAGACCAATTAGCTCTACTGAAACACGGCATGCAAAAGAGGGTATATAGTGAAATGTTAACTGTAACAACAAAGGAATGATGCCACTATAGACAGGAAAGCAATAAAGAATTTGAGATCAGCTCTGATATTTACTTTTCTGTAACATCAGGCAATCCCAGTTACTGCAACAAATGGCAACTAATTACCAGGAGGAATGCAAAATATGAATGATAGATAAAAGGACTTTGTTCTCATTGGGAGATTCTGTGAAGGACTCAGACATGTTCAAATCTGACTGCACTATCTAAATGGAATGCGTAGAACTAATAAGAGCAAAAATACTCTAAAGGATTAAGGTTAAGTAATTAAAGGCAAGAATGCACACGTTTTAAGGATAAGATCTCTCGAACGCTTCAGCAACACACATTTGTAATGTTAAATGGCACTTACGCACTACTTCACTCTTCAGTGGAAATTTAGATTGGACTTTCCATGTAGTTTTTGGTGCAAGATTCCTTGCAAAGCCTAGCTAATGCTACTCCAGAAGAGGTCACTGTAAAGCAATACAAGGCTGACTCCCCCCAGATTACTGCCTGGGCATATCACAGCTTCAGCACACTCAGCCTCCACTGGATTGAGGAGAAAGGGAGAGGCCAAGACTCAGATCAGGATTTTGTGCTTAAAAACGTAGGTCCTACTCCCCCCCCTCCCCCCCAACTTTTATTTCTAAAAACTTTTGAGTAAAGGGTCAGGTACGGGCAGCTGGGTACAACTTTAGTTAAAATACAAAGCCTCTGGAAAAACCCAGCGGTGGCTGTAATGAAATGGTGATGGCAGCTAGCAGCGCTGCGGGCAAGGGATCAGTCTGAGTCTGAAGCTTGGCCCTGTGCTCCCTGGCTAGAAACATGAGCGCTTATCCCCTTGGTCTCAATCTGGGCCATGTTTTTTCCTGCTGCGCTCTATGACTGAAGCAGCCTCCCGTTTCCCATTTGCCAAGTAACCTTGTTGGCTTTTGATCCCTTCCCTTCCGCTTTGCATTGCAGCGAAGATCTTCCCTTGGACAGAGTCTGGTCTAGCAATCAGGTACAATAACAACAAGGAATTGGGATGTCTAAGTTAGATTGAAAATGCCTCAGAGCAGAGACTTTGTGTAGCTTTGGAAACACCTAGGACAGACACCTATTGCATTACACCTCCCATACAGCCTCAGTTATCCACATGTCACTGACCCAACGTAGACAAGGAGAAGCTGAGCCGTGCAAGACTGGACATAGACGATGGGGTCTCTGTGTCTGAAACAGTGACAGCTGACATCTCTATCCTACAGCATTTTAAAATTCTGTGTGTTACTCTGCAACTAGCTCATGGCCGTGAAGAGCCAGAAGGAGCTTTGTCCAACTATCCTTGTCTAGGAGATTTATCTTTTGTGCCTCCTAACAAGGAAGGCAAAGATCACTAGGGCTTGGAGCAGCTCCCATCCCCGCATTAGCGATGAAGAGCTGGTCCTGTCAATGTAGGCAAGGAAGAGCTCCACCACACCTTAAACGCACCCTTTTGAATCAGGAGAATAAAAAGCCTCTTACGTGGTGTCTTCCCAGCGCTGCAGACACTGGCTATGAAAGCTGTGGTTACACACCGTGGTAAGGATCCCGTTCACAGACTCATCCATTCTTTCCAGGCACACCGTGCACTTTGGCAGCTCCGTCAGATCCATTACGGGAAGGCTGGCTCCCTTCACAAGAAGAGGAACACAAGCTTATCGCTGCACACACCATATGCTCTGGGTAAGTTCTGTACGTTTAGCTACACAACCTCTTACCCTACTGTTTCGTACCTGCGGGGCTAGGGAGTAAAGGAATTGTTTAAATGCAGACAAAAAATCCAACCACAACAGTGGCTGACCTTGTTAGCTATTTTGATTATTGGTCTAACCATTGACAGTGCACAACTAATACTCAACTGTATGCATGGCAAAACATTTCAGTGATTTTTCCTAAACATCTGAGAGGAGCTATGCCAGAGACGTGAGTAGGAGCCAGGCCTCAGGTTCTATTCCCAGCTCCGGTACATTCTCTGTGACCATGCGCAAGTCACTTGATTGTTCTGCTTTAGCTTCCCCATAGGGGTCATTTATTCCACCGCACCGAGGTGTTGCAAGGGTGAGGGTGAAGAATTACTGTGGGTTAACAAAGCAGCAGATAAATCTGAAAGGAAAATAATCCAATTTATTTGGGGGGGAATGCTTTGCTTCGCTATCCTAGCCCCAGCATTACTGATTCAGAACATACAACCGCCTCTCAAAAGCACAGACATGATATGGTAAGTTTATCTGCACCAGGCCCAATTCAGATTTCGGGAATCGCTAAGATCTACTGTAAGAGGAAGAAATTTGGACCTGGAGAATTTTCAGGGATCACTTATTAGGGCTGAGCCCCATCAGTTCAGCGAATAAGTCATTCTCCCCTAGGGAAGTATTGCAACAATCAAAGGCCGAGTCGGGCTTGCTGCAATTAAGTATCCTCCAGCCTCACAGACAGGCCTGCCCTGCCCACTCCCAGATAATCCTATTAAACCACTTGTAAAATATCAGAAAAAGAAACTTACATCTTCCGATTTGAAGACTTCAGCCCTCTCCACATACACCAGCTGGCACACATCTTCCTCTATGGAGTTGAACTGTCGACCGTTGCAGGCCATATAAAAGCTATCAGCATCAGCCTGTGCACAAACCAAAGGGAGCCAGTTGAAGAGGAGTAAGGCAAATGAGACCTCCAAGTACCATGATATTACCAAAAATAAAGGTATTTCATAGGTTAATCTCTTGAGCGCTCCTGCTAGTCAGGATCCCTTCATTTCCACATTGGTTTCAGCAGAATAGTTTACTTGAATTGGCAGGCAGAACTGACATACACAATGAGGATAGCTATTATGATCTTAATATTCAACAGCAATAGCCAATCTCTCTCTTTAGTTTTGTCCCTAGTCAGCAATTTCAGCATGGGTGGGAAGCAAATATTGTCTCTTTGCAAAAACCAGGAGTAAAAAGATTGCTGCAGAGGGCCCTATTCAAAAACATTGACGTTCATGTAGGTGAAAAGGATGGCATATAAAATTTAACTACAGGAGAGAATCCATTTCACTTAAAAGCATCTCAGATATTTGTTGAGCCACCAATAACAGAGTATGACTTAGGAAGGGACACTCACAGACATCAGGCCCAAAATTTTACCTGCCTCAGAAGGACTAGCCAAGCCACACACTCGGTGGCAATGTTTTAACATGCTGGGATATTCCAGTAAGTGATCCTACCAGCAAGTGAAGCGAGCTAGATTTCAGGGCATTATCTCTTCCTTTCCTCCCCAGGCTTTAATAGTAAAATATGAAGTGATTCCAGTCTGTCCATGTCATTGTTTCAAGTCGCTTCATATATACACAAGCCATACAGCTCCACAAAACAAATAATGATGTAATGTAATTCAAACGGCCTTTTGCTGCATGCAGCAATTGCCTTTGAGGGCCTACTGGAGCAGAAATCAGCAATTTTTGATAGACAAATGAGAAGTTGCCAAGTCAATTAACTCTAGACAGTTCTGCTGAATTAGTGCAAGATTGTTCAGAAAATGTCTAGTGCAAACAAAGCAAGTTGCTATCGAGTGGGTTTTTCTGCGTTTCTGGGTGCATATACATGTACACAACCCATAGGAATATTAGCCTTCTGACAGCCATGGATGAGAACTACAGTATTCGGTCATCTAGTCCACCTCACCCACTCTTGAGAGAAAGGAAGCTTATTACACCGGGTATCTGTAGTGGTCCTGCTGATCTTGACAAATGCCCCACTCTCCTCAGAGCAGTGGACTAGATGGGTAATGGGTCTTCTCAATCCTTAATTTCTATCCAAACTAATGCAGCCACGCTGACCAGACCCTTTCTGCTCTGCGCTCTGCACCACGCGCTCGTGAAGATATCGGAGTATGTTTAGGAGCATGCTGTGCTTTTATTCCATCCTCGTCTACTTACTAGAAGCACAGTCATTTCTGAAGCACCCGAGAGCAGGATTTTCTAGATTTCAACACCCCGTCAGCTGTGACAAAGTAGGAAGTAGGATAGAGAGGCACTTGCTTCCATAGCAGCCATTCAAGATGCAGGCCTAATTCCAGGCCTACCAGGCTCAGTGTCGCTTTAAGGAAAGCGTGAGAAAGACATTTCGCTTTACACAGCAAGAGGATAAGGTGTGTGATCTCAGGTAACACAGCAGACCGCTGCAGTTGGATAGCACCGTCCAATAGTATCTATGGAGCAACACACAAGCCATTTCTAAAACAGTTCCTACGGCAAAGGAGTCTAATATCTTTAGATTTTACCTGTGTACTAAACTTTATCAGCACCATATACTGGTTTGGAGTGGAATCTCTGATGATTTTCATATGTTCAATTACTTCATAGAATGAGGCCACAAACTTCATAAGGTCATGACTGGTCATTGTAGCAGGGACTGTGAGAATACACAGCATGGCACTGCGCCTTACATCTTCTTTTAAGGAGGTCATCTTACTAACAAGACAATAATTAGACGGTCTTAAACTGAGGTCGAGTTAGACATCCTATTATAAGACAATGTCATTTTACATAGAAGACAAAGAAAACTTGATGCTTCATAGTTCAAATGGTTAGCTATTAACATTATTTTAAACACCAACCTCAAAGCTCTTTACCTATTTGCAAGCATTTAAGATTTAACAAGAGGTTGTGGGAACAAGTCTAAAAATGCCCATACAAATTTTGTCATGAACCGTTTGCTGAAGATATGTGCAGCACTGGAAGAGACAGATCATCCCCTTCAAACTGAGATCTGTAGTTTTAGAAAAGTAGTTGGAACTTGCTCATTTGTTCTAGGAATATTTTGAGCATTTGTAGTTTGCAACGGTTATCACTAAAAATGGAGTATGCATACAACATGTCATCGTGTCCTGGTAACTTTCACGATGAATATCAGAGACTGAAATTCTCATTCAGCTCCCCAAAGTACACAATTGTGCTATCATAAAAATAAATAATAATAAAAAAACCCAACACATTTGGAAAGTGCAGGTTCTCACCCTATTTCTGCTGTAGGAATTTGAATGCAGGAATATCCTTCAACAGAGTCCGCTCAAAACCAGTTTGTCTGCAGCCACTATTTTTACTTATCTCGTCACTTCTAACCCTGGCACAAGCACGCACTACCAGAAGTGACCTTACCCATGGCTGGAAGGCCTGGACCTGCTTCAGGTTCTACCATTACTGCAGCGATACAATTCAGATGGCACTGTAATCCTTTCTGGATGTCAATATATCGCACTGCCAGTGTGTCACTGCTCTGCCAGTCCAAGGAGTAGCAGCCCCAATGGTTACTGACTCACCCTTCTGGATGGCAGCATAATTCTATGGCACTGTTCACACTAAATCTATAATTAGTTAATCATGTTCTTACTTTGTTTTGTACAGGTGCATAATGCCATGAACTATTTCAACTGATGGATTCCCACTGAAGAAGGAAATCTGGTCAGGAAGTTGCTTAGATGGCGAGTCTGGAGCAGCCTCAACACATTCTTTAGTTTGACCATCACGTTTACTTTTATCGTCAACAGATGAAGCCTCTGAAGATTTTCTTCCTTCCATTGCAGCTTTTGTCTCATCTTTTACAAATCAAAAGCTTTCTGATTACATGCCACACATTAGAAACTTCAACTGCACTTTAATTGTCATCTTAATGTACAATAGAGCCAGATGTTAAGTCAAATAATTCCCTTTGAAAACAGAATTACGAACAGTTCTAATCTATGGGGTCCGGACATACAATAATTATCAACATAACTACTAAGCATCTTTAGTCACCAGTATTAGAGAGATATTGGCAAGGCTCCGGGGTGCTGTGAAGCCAGCTAGACAAGCTCTGAAGGGTGCCATGCTAAGTTCTGTAGCACCCTGACTTTTCTACAGTTAAAAAACAGTTTTTATTGAATTAAATATGAAAGCAAACAATGTTGTCAGGACAATTTTCCTTGGGATTTGTTTGGCTATAGAATTTATCATCATCTAGTTTTGCATTTTTTTCTCCATTCTGAAGTTAGTTTTCCACAAGTTATAGAATTTTACATTAAACAATTGAGAGTTTCAAAACCTGCCTGCTAATCACAAGGATAGGGTACTCTGATGTGCATGCACAAATAAACAAGTGTACACTTTGCGTGTACTGGCAAGAGGCTGTCCCTGCTGGGTAGTGCTTTGCCTGGCCAAGTGGATTCGCCTACCCGTTCCCAAAAAATAATTCTTAAAAAAAACCTGGCATTTTCATGCCCTTACGTTTGTAGCACAATAGATTTTGGTCACTGGGCACTCCTGCATGCCCAGCACTTTGGAAAATCAGCCTTATTTTAAATACTTCTAAGAGACAATTTACGCAACAAATTGTAGCATAGACATACAAATGTACCAGAGAAATTAACAGGACCAAAACCACCCTTTTCAAACTTTTGGAATGGGTACCTGGATTGGACTTTATGGTCTCTATGATCATATCTGTCATCTCTCTACGACCAATATGCTGGTGAATAATTGCTGCTTTTTCCATAGGTGCCTTTCCTTCTAGACAGGCTGTAGCTGAAGCTAATGACTTTTCTTTGATTTCCTCATCAGACATTTCAGTGGCTAAGTAGAAATGATGATTAATGTCATTACAATAGCGACCCAGAAGCAGAAACAAACAACTCTACTCAAGCAAGGGCAGAGCAGACCTGTGTAATAACAGCAATTAGGCCATTACTAGCTTATTAAATTAATTCTTGAAACTGCTTTTATTCCTTCTTCCGGCCAGCAAAAACATGAATCAGAAGAGCACTATTCTGAGAATATATTTTATTTCCGCTACAAAAAACATGTGGTCTGTCACTCTTTAAAATAATGTATATCTCTTTTATATTCAACGGCTGCGAAGCTAAAAAAAAAAAGGGCAAAATGTGGTCAGATATTAGGACGAGTTAATCATCCCTCCAAACAGTGCACTTAAACTCTGAGGAGTCATATAAGCACCATCACTGCATATATATCAGTGGCAGCTATAGCTAGGTCAGATTTCATAGGGTTTTTATCTGGTAACAAAGGGAGACTTGATTTATTATCCTTTATACAGGAGAGTGGTTCCTTTTTAGTCATGCCTGTCAAATGTGTCTGCATTTATCTGCCTATACCCCGATGCACTTTGGAAAACACTTTTAATAACTGTACTAGGTGTTTAGTCTAAGAGCCTTTGATGAGGGGACCCCCCCACACCGTCACACCCATTTGCTGCTGCCACAAGTTTTAGTTTGCCCCGAGCAAGGCTGTTTTCTTTTAGAAACTGCAAAACAAAATAAAAGCTTAAAAAAAAACCCCAACCCAACAACAACAATAAAACACGTTAACCCACCCCCTTCAAAGGGCAGGGGGGCACCTGCTTCCACACCCCAACCCCCTTCAGAGATCTGCAGACAGACACGCTGCTTCCCCTGCACCCCCCACCCCCAGAAAAAGACAGATACCCTGACCCCCCCCCTCCCATCAGTTCCCTTCCACTACACAGAAGGAGGAACAGAAAACTCTGCCCCCCCCCATATACACTAGCCCCCCGCCCCTGCTCGGGGAGGGGGTAGAGAACTCCCCGCCCCTGAACGGGGGGGGGGGGCAGGCACCTTGCTCCCCCTCCCCCACCAGCCCCCTACCCCTGCACTCGGGGGGGGGAGGATACCCTGCTCCCCCAGCTCCATCGGGGGGTCACCTTCCCGCTCACCCCCTTCGACCAGACGGGGAGGGGGGAGGGGGGAGCGACTCGCCAGCCCCAGCGGAGGGAGACCCACCGCCCGCCTCGGCTCCCCGGGACTCACCGGCCGCGCTGTAGGGGAAGCCGGCGGGCAGCGGGGAGCGCTCGGCCAGCTCCAGGCGGATCACGACGAGTGACACGCTCATAGGGCCCGGGGATCCCGGGCCGGCGGGGCCCGAGCGGGAACGGGCCGGACACAGCACAACGCCGGGGATTGTGAGCCGCTTGCTTCCGCCCCCGAGACCTTTGCCCTCTGACCCGCCGGGGTCACGCAGGCGCTGCGCCGGGCGCTGGTCACGTGAGATTCATTTACCCATACCTACGGGGGTTGTTGCTAGGAGAGGGCTCCCCCCCCTCTAGCGCCACAGCCTCGTTCCGCTGAAGGTCAGAGGTCACCAGCTGTTGTTGTAGTAACTCCCCTGGGGCCCAGGGGTGTGGAGCGGGGTGGACCTGGGCTGGAGATGGGCCTGGAGAGGCTGGGGGCTGAGGGGGGCAGACCTTGGGGGATGGGCCTTGGGGGAAGAGGGGAGGCTGGGGGCAGAGGGGGATGGGCCTTGGGGGAAGGGGGGAGGCTGGAGGCAGAGGGGGGTGGACCTTGGGGGAAGGGGGGAGGCTGGGGGCAGAGGGGGGTGGACCTTGGGCTTTGTGGGGGGAGGCTGGGTGCGAGTTGGGGAAGGGACTTGGGGGAATAGAGTAGGGTTACTATACGTCTGAATTTTCCCGGACATGTCCGGCTTTTTGGTCCTCAAATCTCCATCCAGGAGGAAATTCCAAAAAGCTGGACAAGTCTGGGAAAATAGGGAGGGGTCATGGGGCTTGGGCCCGGGCTGGAGCTGCTGGGGTCGGAGCCGGAGCCGCTGGGGCTGGCCGTGCTCGGCCGCTGGCCGGGGCCGGGCTGGAGCCGCTCGACCGGGGCCGGAGCCGCTGGGACCGGCTCTGGGGGTGCTTGGCTGCTGGCCGGCACTGCTCAGCCGGGGCTGGTGCCCCGGGGTCCGAGCCGAGCTGGAGTCGCTAGGGCCAGGGCCGGGGCAGGCCAGAGACGCTCGGCCAGGGCCGGTGTGCTCGGCCGGAATCGGGGCCGGCGCCCCAGGGCCCGAGCCGGGCCGGGCCGGAAATGCAGGGGCCAGCCGCCGGAGGGAGCCGCTCGGCCGGGGGGGGCTGGACTGGGCCGCGCCTCCTCGTGTCCCCACCGCCCCAGCTTACCTGCTGCCTGCCTGCCTGTTTCAGGCTTCCTGCGAACATTTGATTCGTGGGAAGCAGGGGAGGGGGAGGGACAGGGGGCGGAGCGTTCAGGGGAGGGGGCGGAGTTGGGGCAGGGACTTTGGGGAAGGGGCGGAGTTGGGGCCAGGGCGGGGAAAGGGCAGAGTTGGGGTGGGGCTGGGGGTGGGAAAGGGGTGGACTTGGAGCGGGGCCGGGGCCCCATGGAGTGTCCTCTTTTTGGAGTATTAAAATATGGTAACCCTAGAATAGAGTGGGGCCTTGCTTAAGGAAGGCGCACAAGGTAAATTTCCTCCCCCAGCTAAGGTGTGGTGAGGGTAGAATTGAGCAGCATGAACAAGGGTTTGTGAGATCTGGGATGGCGCAGCATAGGGGAAATTGTGTAATTGTACCTACTGCCATGCGAAGTGGCTGTATCACGTTGACACAGAGCCACCTGCTTGGGTGAGATTCCTTCACACTGTCTCCCTTATCTTTCCTATGGACCAGCAGCTGGAGGGCAACATGATCACCTATCCAGAGCCTGTATGTTAGACATGCTCAGATAGTGTTCTGATGGGCATCTTAGAACAGTGTGTAATAAAACTGTGCTACTAATAAAATTGATACTACACTGGAACGTAGTCCAAGGTATAAGTGGTGTTATATAAAGAGCTCAGTGCAAATACTTATAATCTAAAGAAAAAGCCAGAGAATCCTAAATATATATCTCTAAAACATTCCCTTCTCCATACAGAGTTTTGCAGAATGGGCCTTAGGAGATTTATCCAAGCCTCTTATTTCCAATGTGCCAGAACATCAGGAATCCTAAAGCATGTACGATACAAACCTCCAAGTTTGGTACAGTGGAGGCATTCTGGTTCAAGTCTCTATAAAGCTGTAATCTTTGACATGGGGGGAGTTCTTCTCCCTTCCCCTTACCGGGTGGCTGTAGGTGAGTATTTTTGACTGGACATGTTAACTGGAGTAGCTGACTAGTGACCTTTTTGTGCATTTAATACAAGTATATTTCACATTTATTATAACTCTCATTGCTGTTTCCAATACAGTGATGGTCAACTTTACTTCCTCTTTGGGGACTTACATGACATGGTGGTGGTGATTCCAATTCCCAGTGAACACGCATACACATCATCAAATCTATTAGAATTGACATAGTTGGCAATCTTGTTGGCATTTGCAGGTGGGAGGTCAAGGGTTGAATGGGGGGTGAAGATTAAACTGTCCTGTAGTACTTCTGACTACTATATGAACATGAACTAATCCTTTCTCTCTCTCTAGTACAGGATTGAGGCACATTGGCAGGATGGCTTGGGGAGAACTGTTACTGTATTTCTTCTGTGGGTATATAGAGGACATCAGTCACCTGGGCTGTCAGTTCAACACCTTTCATGAATGCTAATATTGCCTTTTTTGTGCTAGACTTCATTGTAATGCCAACTAGTGTTGAGGGATTTCAGTTCCATTAGTAAGGCTAAGATTTAGTCACAGGGTATTTTTAGTAAAAGTCATGGACAGGTCACAGGACATAAATGAAAACTGACAGTCCGTAACCTGTCCATGACTTTTACAATATAAATACCTCTGACTAAAACATAGCAGCTTCTGGGGCCCCAGGGTGCCACTGCTTTGGGGGGCCCCAGGGGCTGATGGCTAGCCCCTGCATTGGCTGCGGGGGCTAACTACCCCCAGCCACCCGCTGCTCCGAGGACTGCTGCCCTGGCACTCCCTGGGGCCAGCCACCCGGGGCCACCTGAGCAGCAGCTGGTGCAGCTGGCCCTGGGGCATTCCCTGGGACCACTGCTTGGGCATCCCTGGGGCCAGCCGCCCGGGGTCGCCTGAGCAGCAGCTGTTGCAGCTTGTCCCGGGACCACTGCTTCGGTGCTCCCTGGGGCCAGCCTGAGGTCCCGGAATCCGTGACTTCCGCAACCTCCGTGACAGAATCACAGCCTTCTCCATTAGGGCTTTCCCACTCCTGACAACGTCGGTATGCTGTCTCCTCACTCTGCTACCTTCCTTTATTTAGAATGGGAGGTGCGGCACCGTATTCCACCTGGCACTATCAAACAAGCCTTAATATCTGGAGGGGAGAACAGGCCCTGGATGAGGTACATGAGAGGGGAGCTGTCATCAGCGGCGTTTTTGCAAGAATTTGGACAGCAGTGCTCTGAGATTGTAAGCCAAGCTCCCAGCTTTCCTGCTTGATTCTTGCTGACTCCTCACAGGAGAATGGGGTTTCGTGCAGATTCATCAAACTGTATAGAAATTAGAGAGCTAACAAAAGAGCAATTTTTAAAAGAGTCCTGTCTGTAGAAAGTTCTGCTGCTGCTTCCACTGTTGCTTCATGTATAGCACGGGCAGGTGTGGACTTTTCTGTCTGCAATGCAATTTCCTAAAGCATCTTCTCATGCATTTAAGAGACACAGCTGTCTACTCGATCTGCCTATCTAGATTTTTACACTGCAGTCATTATTCTGGTACTTTAGCAGAGGCTGCCTTAATCTGGTCCCCTCCCTTCTGCCTTCCTTGCTTCATAGCTTTTTTTCTTAGTTTTTCCACTTCCAGTGCCAAGAGAGCTATTGTAGATGTGTGATATCCACCTCTGATGAAGGGTTAGCAGGGAGAGAGGAGAAGCAGAGGCTCGTCAGCAAAGAGATCACATCCTTCCTTAGGCATTATCCAGGTGGCAGAGACTGAATTTTGCCGACAGTTCCTAGATCGACGTTTAATGGCTAGAAGCAACATGCTTGGTGGAGCGTCTGTAGTTTCAGTGGAACTTGCACCATGCTCCAGAAGCCAACACTCAATCTGTCGTAAAGCAAGGCTCAGTTTTTTAACCAAGCCTTTGTCAAACAGATCAGTCTACAAAGAAGGCTCCTTTTTTGATTGCTCAGTTGTAATGAATGGTTTTATTTGTGATCTGCCCTGATGCCATGGTGGAAGCGCACTATAAATAAATAAGGGGTCTCTAGTTATTTCTCTTCCCCAGCTTCATTGCTTCATCCCTTTAATGCTTAACTCTTCATCTCCTTCCTTTGTAGAATTAGGAACCTAAGGAACTTTTATTTATTGTGTTTGAGCAGTTTAGCCAGAGAGCTAGGCTGACTGCCTCCTGTTACAGGAGGAAGTGGGGCAATAAGCTAAAATGATCAGCCAATCTCAGGCTATGCACAAAGTTTCACATTTTCTTCCATTTGCTGATGATGATCATTGTTGGGGTTTCTCTTGTTTCTTAGGCAAACTTCTCTGTTCCAGTGGACTCCTTTCTCTCTGATCTAACCAGTAGTCAGATGTCAAAACAGCTCCCCATTATGACTGAAGCTTTAGAGTGTATCCGGGCCGAAGGTCTTAAGACAGCTGTTCTAAGTAATAACTTCTACCTTCACAGTGGGGTGAGCTTTTTGCCCCTAGACCGAAACCAGTTTGACGTGGTAAGCCTGAACAGATTAAAAAATGCATTTATGTAGCTAGATTTATAAAAAGCATTCAGCAGAATTCTCTAAGTGCAGGTCCAAATTAAAGATAGTAGAACAGTAAGAAATATACTGTGTGTTAGTATAACACATGGCGTGTCTTCAGCTGCATCTCCCTCCAGTGACTAGCCCATAGCAAGGGGTAGAGTGAGTTCTAGCCACCTGTGCATTTAGTGGATTCATTACAAAGTGGACCACAATTAGCTAGCGTATTACATGTCTAATAATGCCTGTAAAAGATTTAGACGATGGAATGCTCTATATAAGTTATTATTAACAGTTCCAAAGCTCCATTCATCTGAAAGGGTCCCAGAGAGCACTTCACACACAGCCCCACTGAAATGCTGTCATATCTGGGGAAGTGGACAGCAGCCAGGCAAATAGCCATCTCAACAGTTGGAGAGAGGAGGGAAAATTTTGGCCAGGGACATAGGGACACGTCTTTGGTCTTATCAGAGGTTGAACTAAGCAAGCTGGTGCTGATTCAACAAGCTATTTACATATATATTTATTGTATTTAGTTATTTATTTTGGAATGCTGCCACCTTGGGCTCCAGAATCTAAGCTTAAATCTAGTTGGGAGAGCGTCTCGCTCTGCCATGGACTCATCGAGAGGGATTGATTTTAAAGTGAAGTATTTTGGCTGTCTTCGGTGAATGTTCTCTCTCCTGTGCTGTAAACGAACACAGATGCGAAGCGTGAGCAGGGAATGCGGACAGCATTGTGAAGTCTGAAACCTTTGATGTTCAGATGTTAAGTCTGTTCTATATGAAATGATTAACCTTTCCTCTACTGTGCAGTGGTGGTAGAATATTCAGTCACTGAATGCTCCAGACACAATAGCTTCATCTTCAACTCTCAAATAGCTAGTTGTGTCCATGTTCACTTCAAAGATATGTTTAAAAAGAAAAAGCCCCAAAGTAAATATACATTTTACCTAAGTTAATAATCTTTTTTTTTGCTGATCGGTTATCTTAAATCTGGCTGAGTTTTCAGCACATTCGAAACTAGACAGGAAGCTGTATACTTCCAGTTTCCTTGCATTTGCTTTAGTCACCAGGTGTCCGTTCATTTTGCATATTAAGTGTGGAACAGTCATGGCTGCACCTAGATTTAGAGACAATATCCGTTTATAGTCTGGACACAATTTAAGTTTTATTTGACAAGATTTCACAAAATCTACCATGAGTAGAACTCTTTCTATGTATGTGTTGAATCCCAACTACAGTATATAAGGAGACCCAGACTGTGAAACTGACTTCATAAACAGGTAAGTATAGTGTCATGGGCCTGGCTGAGTGACGTGCAACACTGAAGCAAATAGCACAGGGGAAAAGGAAATCGAAACTGTCCAATTCTGTGGATTTCAGTCCTCTAGGATGTTGTTTTTGTAAGGAAGGAATTTCTTTTTTTAAATTTTTTTTTTAACAATACACTTTTCCTATATATGCCAACTCCCATTTTTGCACTGACAGAACTCCAGAAGTTCACTCATAATTTAGGCTTGTTTTATAGCCCTCACTGAAGGAAAAACAATTCAGACATGAAGAAAATCAGATCCATGTTTTTAAAAGTCATGGCTGTTTAACGTCATCTTGTTAACATCTGGATGTTAGATCATTTTCTATTCACCTTTCCTTGTATGTGCTTTACTAGAAAAACCAGTATCTATTAAGATAATATATTATAATAATAATAAAGGTATGTTTCTAAAGTGCCTTTCATCTCAAAGCATTCTAATAGCTGCATACCCTGGATATAGGACACGCCTAGCAGTGAAATGTCATCCCCTCTGGAATGTGGTTGCTGTTTAACAATGCACAGCAAGATTACGCAATAATTTAGGACAGGAAATGAAGGAAAATGTCGGTATCTTAGATAGTTCTCTTTTTAAAGTGCCCATCAATGTGGTATCTAAGCTAATATTGTATCCCGTTGTAAGTGCAGTATTTATGGAGACAGTATGTACTTCCTGAAATTGGAATTTGGACAGGACATTGGGGTTAACATCTCTACTACTGTGAAAGTTGATTAGGGATTGCTGATGAGCATAACAGTCAAGACCTCAGTTTTGCGTTTCAGCTGCAAGATGACACCCCCAGCAGTTCAGCCCGCCTTTAGCACAATATCAAACTATTGGTTTAGTACTGACTGGTGAAAGAGTGCCACCTATGGAGCCACCTGCACCATGAGTATTCCTTGAAGGCCTCCCATCCAAGTACTGACTTGACCGTGCTTAGCTTGGTTGATCTGACGAGATCACAGCTGAGGCAATATGTCTGCAGAACAATGATTCATCAGATTAGGTCATAGCCTCTCTACCAGGGCAGCTCTCCCACTGTTTAGGCATGTGCAGCAGTCTCATGGTCCTGTGTTTCATTTATTGCACTGCGTGTCAGTCACACACTCATTCATACTTGTATCCTCCATGTCCAGAACTGTCCTGATATTCATGAATGAGAGTTACAATGGCTTTGTGCATACCTGTCTCGATCGTATGTTGTCATAGGTAATTGAATCTTGCCGGGAAGGGATATGCAAACCAGACCCACGTATCTATACGTTATGCTTGGAGCGCTTGGGTGTTCAGCCAAAGGAATCCATCTTCCTTGATGATATTGGGCAGAACTTGAAAGCAGCCACCCAGCTTGGCATTAAGACAGTGAAGGTACAAAGTAGCACCCTCAGGGCTGCATGGGGACAGTTGTTTGTAGAACGTTTATTGTCTTAAATATTTTGGCTTGGTTTCTAAATCCAAATTCTGCATTTGATGTGAATGTGCTAGTATTTTCACACAACGGCATTAGATACAGATTGAACATGTCCATTGTCCTGTATGACACCAGTAATCACAGGGTTAACTATGGATGCCAAGATTGCAGGGTTCCATGTCCAGCTCTGCCACCAACTCCCTGTGGGCCTTGGGCAAGTCACTCCTCCCTCCCTGTGCACCTCAGTTCTCCATCTGTTAAACAGCAGTAATGACATCTGCCAAACATGGGGTTGTGAGGCGTAATTAACTAGCCCTGTGGAAGCTAGATAAGCCTCATGTACATGTCATCTGGGGGTTGGCTAACTTCCAAACCATGGTGAGGAGGTGGAAGGGTAAGGATAAGACTCATTGGTGGACTGAGTTCTGACCTCCTTCTGCCTGTCCCACTGGGAACTCCCACTGTTATCATAGCCTGTGCTTGCAATACGATCATCCTCTCCCCATTGGAATTGCTTCTCCTTTCTCCTAGGACAGAAACCAGGCAAAATGTAGGTGCTTAGATCAGGAGAGGGAAGGCAGTATTGGTGCTACCTTTGGTGTAGTGTCATGGCAGATGCTACAGAGCAGTCACAAGAATGCAGAACCCTGTCTTTGCCAAGAGATCAGAATCTTATTAGCTATTTATCATACAACTTTTTCTCGCCGGTATCAGGTTGATGACCCAGAAGCAGCTCTCAAAGAGTTAGAAACCTACTTGGGCTTCCCTTTGTGGGGATTTGTTCCACAAACTCGCTTAGTGAGACCAACAATGGAAATCCCAAAAGATCCCCTACAGAAGTACCTTGAAGAGGTCCTAGGTGGCCGGACAACAGGTATTTTACACTTTACAACTTTAAAGGTCACATATTCTGGGTCTGTTGGCTCTTTCCAGCATAAGACAAATAGATTTTTAAAAATATTAATAGTATCAACTACTGCAAAGCCACTCTCATGGTTTCGGTACCTTTCCAAGCTCTTTGTGAAATGCTAGGCTGGTTAAAACATTGTTATTAGTATTTACCTGCATAGTTAGAAGGAAAACCTACTTTGTGACTATGCTGAATTCGATGTCCGACGTACTGTCTGCCTGTACAGTGAGTATCTGTACTGTGTAGCATTGTGCTCTCTGACCAAAAGCTTCTAGATATTGCATCTTTCTTAAAAGGCCTTTGTTGTTTATAGTGGTTCTTCTCCAACACTTGTAAAATTGGTAATAGCCAGTGAGTGATACTCCCTGGCAGGAGGTCACTTCTCTGCCAGGGGATTCCAGCTGCTGCCTCAGGCACACAGGTATTACATTGCCATTTAGGACCACAATGTAAACACCCCATCATCTAGAAAGTCTGTAGTTTAATTTGGATTAGGTCAAGTTTTAAAGCAACAATGTCAGATTTCAAAGTCATGTTTCAATACAAGCAAGTACCATAGCTGGACTATTAATAACTACTAAGATTATTTAAAGAGAGAGAATTCAACACATCTAATTTCTTTTTCATTATTCGTGCTATTTGTTTACTTGCATACTTCGTTCTGCTTGGATAATAAAAATAGATCCGTTAACTTTGCTTTGGTTTCTAGTCAGTTTCATTTCTGTGTTTTCTTGCATTAGCACAGTTGTGCAACTTTTGGATGGCAAGCATTGCATGGGCAATGTTTAACTAAATAAAAAAAAAAACTCCTTTAAATTTAAATTTAAAAACAAATCATGAAAATGTTTCTTTTGACATTAGGCTTGAAGAACTTTATATGTTGAATTTCTGCTGCTTGACAATATCCTTTTGAGTAGGGCTTGGAGGATCGGTTTACAGAAATCCAGAATCCCTAGCATTTGCATGTCTGAACCAAAGCTGACCTTTTTTTTATGCTCTGTATTGGTTTGGATTTTAAAAAGCAGTATTTTTAAAACCTTAAGATAGTCCCAATTCCTTGGATCTAGTCGTAACTGGTGCAAAACCAATATTCAGCTTTGCTTCTTCCTTCTGCCATTAGATTTCCAGAATCTCACCTCTATTTCAAGCCAGGAGAGGGCTGTATTATTAAAGAAATTGCGCCGTTGACTTAGAAGCTATGCCCTTGTGGGTCACACTATGTATAATATGTAATATGCTGAATTAGTCAAACAAAGACGCCAGTGTTATGTAAATGATATTGAAGTGCATTTATATGGTATTCTGAAACATGACTGTCAAAGACTGCAGATCATGTGCACAGTTTACAAGAAAAAAGGATGATTTTCTAACTGCAATCAGACCCAGCGATCAAAGTGCCAAACTGAGGTCTTTTCAGCTCATATATTATCACCCATAATAAAGATTTTGAAAATAGACATTAGTGAACAATTCTGCTGATGAAGGAGATAGAATAGAATCCCCCTTAAGTGTCAGCTCTGCAGGAATAAAATTCAGTAAAAAATGATTTTCATCATTAAAATCAGCAGCTCTGACTCTCAAAATGCACATGGAGCAGATCTGCTGAGCTAGAAGGGACCATTTTTACAGTCACTTTTCTAGCTGACAGTACTTTAAATTGGAGAAGAATTCATGCTGTCAGCAGTTACTGCAGATGACCAGTTCAGATTGATCAGATGACGACCAATTAATAGTTGAAATACTAGGGGAGTATGTTAGTGAATTAAGGCTGGGAGCCAAATGTGCTGCCCAGTGAGAGGATCAAAGTTTACAAGCAAGCTCACACCTCTGTGCTGAGGAGCTGACCCTGTCTGTTCTGGGCCAGGAGGAGTGCAGAGCTGTGTGGTCCTCACTCTCATATCGCTAAAGACTGGGTCTGGAGTAGCCATAGAAATGTCTGATTGTCCCTTTTGGTGTCGGACTAGAGCTGGTACTACTAGAGATGACTAGAGAGGAAGGGAGGGCTGAGACTGTAAGGGGAATATGGCTAAATGGAATGACAAAGTATGGAAATCCCTGAACAAGGGAACCTGCAAGGTGCAGAGCACTCGGTCCCCAATCCAGTAAGCTTGTGCTTAACTTTGAGCACGTGAGTAATCCTACTGCCTTCATTGAAACTATGCACCTACTCGAAGTTATTTATATATGTGTGTTTTGCTGGATCAGGGCCAGTGTGCTCAGTACTTTTCAGGATAACCCTTAGAGCAGGAATGGCACGTGAAAGGAGCCTCTAGCTTGCTTTGCTGGATACAAGGTAGAGGGCTTTAAGCCTCAAGCCAACAGCTGCATTCTGTACTAGCTGCAGTTTCCAAATGGTCTTCAGATGTCGTCCCGCCCATTCAGAACTCAGTGCAGTGATCCAGTCTCCGGTGACAAAGGCCCAAATGACTGTAGTGAGCTCTACACTTTGCGGCCTTCAGCTCTTGTTAATGCAGAGTAATAGGTCCTTTCCCTTTCTCTGAGAAACAACCCGTGCCTAGAACTTCCTGATTGGGGAGCGGGGGAAGGAGCGCTGGGCAAAAAATACAGAGCAAAGGTCAAGCAGGTTTCTTGCCATCCAAGAGTGATCATGGTCACTCAAAAGGGGCCCATACTGATTCTGTAACAATGGGGCTGTGCTCAGCCTTCTGCTGATGCAAGTGACAGTCTCTAGCTTTGTCCATTTTGGAGTAAAATAAAACATGGAAAAGAGATGAGAAATAATTTCAGTTCCTGTACTTTTCATTGATCATCCCTTTTCAAACCTTCAGGTCCTCTGATATTACGACAGTTCAGTCATGGACAATCGAACCCCACTTACTATATCAAGTTTGGGGATCGTCACTTAGTCCTGAGGAAGAAACCTCCTGGCATCCTACTTCCGACTGCTCATGCCGTGGAGAGGGAGTACAGGTGAAAAAGCACAGTGCGCTACTGAACCGTTCCCAATTCTGGCTGGCCAGCATAGGAGCTCTCTGATTATTGTAACACAATTCCAAATGTGCACATCCTGTACACAGTGCTGGTTTCCAGTCTCACCTTTTCTATTCCAAGCCCTGCTCCATGAGAGTAGCTGTCAGTAGGAAACTGGCAGATTTAGGACACATAAAGGCAAGAGATCCTTTTCTGTAGTATAAGTGACAGGCATATTCCTCTTAGCACATTTAAGGAAGTGCTGCGTGCGATTCAAGAGGTGACCTGGTTGAATCTGCACCAGTGACGCAGCATAGCATTATGAGTTACTGTGCTGCCGCGTTACCTCCTTTAGGATGATGCATAAAACTGAGCTCCTGCTGATTAGAGCTCTAAGAGTGCATATTGCAAGCGGTGGGGGGTGGTAGCCTCTTTGACTTAGAATGTGATTACCCTGGATGGAAGTAGACTGTCTTGTTAAACTCACGCTGCAGCTTCAGTAGGACACAAGACGCCTCCACTTTATGACGATTCTGTGGCTGTCTAGATTTCAGTCATCATCAGGAATAGACCACAGGTCTCTCCCCACCCTTACTTGATGTGAAGGACAATCTCCTTTAGCCATAGTAGTATTAAGACTTATAGCCTCTGGCCTCTAAAGGGTGACCTACTTGGCAAGTCTGACATTCTGTCCAGCAGAGGGGCAGTGGCACATGTATACACTTAACAATTTAGACAGGGAATTGTAATGTATGGGTTAGGTAATGTTGTGTGCTTTTAAACAGTCATGCTCCACCCCAGAGATGGCTGCATTTCAATGGGGGATGAAGTGATTCCTCTGTGTGTGTATGTTAAAATGCTTTGAGTTCCTGCTAGGTGAAAGGTGCTGTATACATGTAAGCCAGTAATAAAGTGGGGATGAATGCTAAATATTACATTAATAGCATGATTCCATTTCTGTATGTCCATCTAGCGCAGGGGTTCTCAAACTGGGAGTCGTGACCCCTCAGGTGGTCACAAGGTTATTATGTGGGGGTCACGAGCTGTCAGCCTTCACCTCCAGCATTTAATAGTGTTAAATATAAAAATAGTGTTTTTAATTTATAAAGGGGGGGGGTCACACTCAGAGGCTTTCTGTGTGAAAGGAGTCACCAGTACAAAAGTTTGGGAGCCCCTGATCTAGCATGTTACCTTCGTATTTAAAGGACAGCACCTTTTTTAACATCACCAATGCAGCAGGCAAAAAACGATCAATTCTTTCTCTCCTGACAAAGTCTCTCCGGGTTGCTTGTCCTGGCAGGGTATTGAAGGCTCTTGCTGAGGCCGGAGTTCCTGTTCCTAAAGTGTTTGCACTCTGTGAAGATTCAAGGTGATTTTTTTTTTCCAATTTTCATCAAAAGTAAGTGACAGTTGTAGCCAGAAACTTCCACTCCCAGTTTATAGCAGAGCAGAGGCGGAGGCCGCTGTCAGACTCAAAGGTGACAGAAGCTGTAGAAAAACCCAGTTAGACAGATAGAACTGTTCATGTGGAAAGGTGCAGTAACTTCAGTGACTCATACCTGTGAAGAAGTGTTGAAATCAACCCAGGAGGAAGGAGCCCTGTCTTGGCTGTCTGTGGAAGAGACGTGTAAAAGGCACAGTGTGTGTGGCCAGTGGAGAATGTTTGGTCTTACTGCAGATATGCTGAAATATTGGGCATTTGTGTTTTGGATGGTCCTGCCTGTTTGTGGCTTCTAATGATCTCCTGGCACTTTTTGCAAAAATAATGGTGTTAACCTAGGTGTTCTGACCAAATTTCCACTCAGATAATTCCATTCTGCCTACCAGTTGGGTATATGAATTTTGTTTCCCACTCTAAACTATTCTATAGCATTGCTAGGTGCTGTTAAACAGCTGCCATGATCTACCCCAGAAGTTGCTGTAATTCAGGGTGGATGACGCTTCACCTATGTGTCCCTTGTCCATACCTCACAAAGGGCTTTTGTGGCTTAACTAATAACTATTGTGAAGCACTTTGAATTCTCCAGATGAAAGAGGCTGTAGAAGTGCAAAGCACCATAACATATTATTCAGCTTGTTTTGGGTGTGTCTTTAGTATTTTATTTTTGCAGTTAATTAAAATCGCTCTTACGCTCTGAAAAGAGACTGCAAAAATGGCATAATGGCACTCCCTGTATGGTTCCAGATCAAATATGCTCAAGTTCCAAGTAACAAGATGATTTTTCTACCTGCCGGCCCTGCAAACTCACCCTGAGAGCTAAAGCTGAGTTATTTCTGGCATTTGCATCATCATCAGCAGCAGCAACTGAAACTTGGTGAACAATTCTTACAGGCTCTTGCATGAGAAGGAATAGAATCCATCTCCCTCTCCCATTGCTGTGCTGATTGTACAAGACTAATAGATGTAAACAGTAGCACAAACTGGCCCCTGATCCTAAAGTCAGCCCCTCTGTTGAGAAAGGCATTATTTTTACATAATCGTGTTTCTGACCTTAACTGCACTTTTGTTTTGTACTGATATTTACAGCAGATGGTTATAATGGTTAACTGGGTTCTGTCGTTATTTATTATTAGAACTATTCTGATTTTTGTTCGTTAGGCATAAACGCTGCGCTCAGCACAGAACAAACCCTAGAATTAAAGAGCATGTTCAGACTTGGCAATAACTTCTCTACCCTGATGCAATAGATGCAGGAATATTCGACTCATCTCTGAGGCCTGTCACTGAAAGACGGTTGTTTCAATTCTGTCATTTTAGTATCATTGGTACCCCATTCTACCTGATGGAATACTGCACCGGCCACATCTACAAGGACCACTCTCTTCCTGGCCTGGACCCTGGCCAGCGGAGGGCTATTTACACGGCTATGAACAAAGTCCTCTGTAAAATCCATAGAGTAGACCTCAAAGCGGCTGGACTGGAGGATTATGGGAAGCATGGTGAGAAGGAAATCTGCTGTCATGCTCTTCCTATGTGTTAGTTTTTAAAGGGGTATGGTCACATAAGGCCAAATCCTTAGGGCAATGGTGGGGAAGGGGACTGTCCAGCAGCATGACAGATCCTCAGGCCAGTCAAGGGTGCATGGAACAGCTGCTTGGGATCCTCCAGGAGTCAGTGGTTTTTGGAATTAGTTTCCAGAGTTTCCTCCCATTGGCTCTGCCTGCCAATCATTTGTTTGCTATCATAATGACTGGGCTCCCTCAGATCCTGCCCCCAGAGGTTCAACAGTACCCCCTGCAGAGCCGCTTCCGGGGGCAAAGGGCTCCTGCGGAGCAGCTGTGCCAGGATTTGGCCTTTGTTGGAATTATATTTTTTGTTTAGGACCCCAGTTATTTGTAACCAGTTGGAATAGCTAAGCCATTCCCCTGCCAGGAACCGATACAGTGCCCAGATAGAGAACATACTGGGTTCTTAACCCAAACCACAGGAGTTGCAGTATTACAGGAGGAGACTCCCTTCTTGAGGCAGCAACAAAAAATTACTTGGGTGACCATCTTGCCGTAAGCCAGCCACTATGCATGATGCTCTACCTATCCTGCTCCTTAAAGCTGCCAAGTGTAAAAAAGGTGACGGATATTTCTGCTTCACCAGACTTACAGGACCAAAGGCAGCCTGAGCAGAAGCAAGCAAATCTCCTGGGCTGCTGGGAGTTCTGCCCAATTATTCTGGGGCTGCTTGTGGCCCATGGCTGCAGCAAAACGCTCTCTTGGAGAAGTGTACATTTGTCTGGTTGGACGGAGACTGGCTTTGTTTTTGGCTGTTAGACTGTTTCCAGATGCAGCTCTTCTGTGGTTATTTTCAAAGGCCTCCTTGTATTTGGAACTATACCCCCAGAGACTTAATTCCCTTGGCTTTAGGTAACTATGTTCAACGGCAAGTTCAAACCTGGACGAAGCAGTATCGAGCCACAGAAACCCACACTATTCCTGCCATGGAGAGACTCATTGAGTGGCTCCCGTTGCATCTCCCAGGGAACCAGAAGACCACAGTTGTGCATGGAGATTTCAGGTACTAGCTGTCTGCCGGCACCCATTTGGAAAAGGCACTATGTGTTACCTAGGGAGGAAGAAAGGGGGATCTCCGAGAACCCCCCAGCACTATGTTCCAAAGCTATTTGAAAAGGAAGCTGCATCACTGCTCTGTTCAGCACCCTGGGAGCTCACAAGAGGTACATGCAGCATTTCACTCCCCATTTCATCTGCCTAGTGCATTTGTAGCCATTTAAACCAGTGGCACTTGGGGGCAGAGGAGTTTAATCTAGTAGTTGGAGTAGGGAACTAGAAGTCAGCATGCCTGGGTTCTAGTCCCAGCTTTGCTTTTGCATCAGCAGTTTGGATTCTCTTTCGGGCACAGCCACTGCAAAGCGGCACCATTGCTGATCTCAGCTTAATTGGGGGCTATTTATTGCGGGCAGGGGACTGGACTCGATGACCTCTCGAGGTCCCTTCCAGTCCTAGAATCTATGAATCTATGAATCTATAACCTGGGGGATTATACGATATTTTCTGCCTCACTCTTAGCAGTCAGAGAAGGAACCTTGCGACGTGAAGTTTAAAGTAGTGAGAGTTTAACTAGATCCGTGGTTTTGACGGAGCCCTGCTTGACTGTGGCATTAGCTCCCCTGCTGCCAGTATTACAAAGGAGGTCACCCTTCAGTAATACGATGGCTGCATGTGGGGAGGTCAACATGCTGACTGGTGAGAACTACTTTTATCATGAGCTAAAAAATTTGCCTGGAGCAAGAACTGCATTTGTCTCCTTATGGTGGTAGGCTGGCTTGCAGATCTGTGCCCCGCTGCGGTCTGCTGGAGCATGACACAGCTACCTCTCTGTAACCCTTCAATCTACTGGCTGAACTATTATTATTATTTATTATTTGTATTACTGTAGTGCCTAGGAGAACCCCATTGGGCTCGACTCTGTACAAACTCAGAACAAAGTGTGGGTCCCTGCCCCAAAGACCTTACAATCCAAATATAGGAGCTGCTCCTCTAACCTGTAGAAATTAGAGCTGGAAAGGACCTGTTATCTCCCATGTAGTCTGTGCCCTGGGAGCCAGGGCAGGATCAGCCCCTATAAATCATTTCTAGTTCTCAGTGCCTGGGAAGTGGTATGCAGTCTATAAATAAATAATAAGCAATGACCTGACTGCTCTGCTCCCACCTTTCCCCTCAAGGAGAGTAATCTAATTTGTCTCACTCTCCCCTGTCTTAATATCATCCCATTGTGCCTAATTATACCTCTTGGATGTTCCCATCCCGCCTTGCAGACAGCTCTCATTCACTTGCCTTGCAAGGACCTGGGTTAGGGGAGCTCCTGGCCCTTCCTTTGCATTTCTGATGCTGCATGGTGGATCCGTATGGCGGATCACTAACTCATCCAGACATGAAGCATTACAGTTTCCTTCACCAATAAAACTCCTATTTGTGAGTGGAGTGAGTGGATTCTTTGCATCTCAGCAGGAGCCTTTCACACCCCATTATCACAGCCAACCTCTGTGAAAACTCTTGGAAGCCTCTAGTCTACACCACACAAAAAGACAGCAGAAAACAGTTTGGAATCTTGAATCACTAACAAATTGTAAGTGTTGGCTTAAAATGACCAATAAATCCATTTTGAAATTGACCTGAAGTCTGTCATTTTCCAGTTGGCACATGCCATAGTTTCTGTTAGTGATCTGAGATCCTAAACTGTCTTTAAACCACGTCAGTTCACAATTAACCAGCCAGAAGGTTGAACAACTTAAGCCTCTTCTGTCCATCACTTCCCAGAGCTGAGCTCTCTGCTTCCACAGCCCTCCCAAAGGAGCTAGTGATATGGAATCAATCCCCCAACTAGCACAGAGTTCCAGGTCACTTGTTTAACTGAAACTAAACAATTGTCAGGAATGCTTCTCCCTCTGTGAGTGTTTTTTTCTCTTAGGACTTCTCTAAACCCTTCCCCTTTCTGATCCAGGCTGGATAACCTGATTTTTCATCCAGAGGGGCCAGAAGTCCTTGCTGTCCTCGACTGGGAACTTTCTACCTTAGGAGATCCCATCTCTGATGTGGCGTACAACTGCATGGCCCACTATGTGCCTTCTCACTTTGATATGTTGAAAGGTACAGTGTGTCCTCTTGGGGAAGGCACACATTGCTTCCTATTTTGAACGTTTTACAAATAAAGAGCTGGGAAACATTGGTTAGAAACTGCCAGGACTGTTGTGAAGGGTGCTCAGCTGGGACAAGGGCTCCCTTTCTTATCTCATCCCATCACCACCTCTACCTTTTCTCACCTCCCTAAAGAATCCTCTTCTCTCCTTGGTGTTGACATCTTCAGATATATGTAGTTGATTCTTGTGTCCAATTGCTTAGCCTCCCTGAAAATATTTAGCCCTTCTAATCTTCTCAGGACTCAATCCCTCCAGCCCCCTAACTTTTTTTAAAAAAAGAAGAACAGGAGTACTTGTGGCACCTTAGAGACTAACAAATTTATTAGAGCATAAGCTTTCGTGGACACATACAGAGAGTACAGACAGTTTGATAATAAGTGTGAGAGTGTACTGGGCTAGCTTGATTATCACTTCAAAAGTTTTTTTTCTCTTAATTAATTGGCCTCTCAGAGTTGGTAAGACAACTCCCACCTGTTTATGCTCTCTGTATGTGTGTATATATATCTCCTCAATATATGTTCCATTCTATATGCATCCGAAGAAGTGGGCTGTAGTCCACGAAAGCTTATGCTCTAATAAATTTGTTAGTCTCTAAGGTGCCACAAGTACTCCTGTTCTTCTTTTTGCGGATACAGACTAACACGGCTGTTACTCTGAAACCTAACTTTTTTTGTTACTGTCCTTTGAACTTCCTCCTGTTTGTCAATATCCTTTTACTATGAAGGTGCCCAGAAGTTAACATGGTGTTCCTGTCATTGTTCTGGTTGTGGAACCATTGAGAGAGCAACTGTCACCACTCGGCTTTGTGATGTGATGTCTCTGTGTATTTAGCCCCAAAGCAACATAGGACTAGAAAATACAGGTGTTGGGGCCAGTGGCATGGAGGGTTTGAGGAAAACCTTGGTTTGCAGATTGTAAATGCCACTTAAAATAAAAAAGGTTTTGATTTCCCCTCTTCCCCCCCCCCCTCGCTGCCCTGTCTTTATCAAAACCAAAGTCATTTAAAAACTCTGGAAGTCATTTTCTGCAGAAATGGATTGAAGCAAATATCTTTTCTTTCAGGCTGAAATTCTATGAGCCACGCTTCAGACCGAAAGGATTTTTGTCCCATTTATAAACTCCATGAAATTAGAGGCTTATAAAAAATAGTGGCACCAGTAGTGGTATTGCAAAGCCAGAGCTTAGAAAGATGAGAAATTTACTGCTGCGTCAAGTAGGGAGAAGATTAACAGGGGAAAAATGGCCCGATTAAATTCAAAACTGCCCAGGACACATTCAGAATAGTTAGTGATTAATGCAGGAAGTTCTGTTTGTACTCAGATTCAGTAGAAAACACCATGATGGGCAGTGGTTTTGTTCTTTTATAAGAAGGGTGGTTTGGGATAAAGATATTGCAATCACATGCTGCCTGCCTCAGTAAAGGCCAAATTCCTATAGAGACTTGTCAGTCTTCTGCTGCTGATGTAAATTCAAGTATCTGTTAGAGGCAGAGGGTCATTTCACCTCATTTTCTCTTAGTCCTGAGCCTCTCTGAAGCTAATTTGTCCCTGTTTATAGATGGGCTTACGATTCAGACACACCAGAGTTTGGACCTGAGAGCAGAAAGGCCATTGCTTTATCCACCGAGCATGTGTGCCAGTCATGAAACTAACTGAATCCGTAGAACTGTCTGACTCTCTTTGAGAACACCACCTGCCTAGTCATTGTTATGCCGGATTCTCTTTCAGGTTTGAAGGACTGTGATGTAACGCAGTTGGGAATTCCCACAGCAGAGGAGTATTTTCAGATGTATTGTGAGCACATGGGAATTCCACCCATTGAGAACTGGAATTTCTACATGGCCTTTTCCTTTTTCAGAATGGCCGCCATCTTGCAGGGTGTGTACAAACGCTCGCTCACAGGTGAGAAAATGAAGCCAGCCCCTGAATTTTCAATTGATGCCACATGTATTAGGATGGAGGCTTATCTATCCTCTATATGCTGCACACACACACGGTCCACCCACAACCACACCGAAGAAATGTCAGTGCTGTACCAGTGTAGTAGTGTTTAACCACTAGCAGGGAAGTGACTTCAGTTACAAATGTCTGTACAGTAGCTTGTGTAGCAGTATTGCACCTCTAGAGGGCATCATAACTATACATTTTGAGCGGCTCTGAAATTCCGGCCAGTAGAAGGCAATAGTGACTTACACAGTGTGGCAGGATCGAGGGACAAATGTAGCAAGTTTTTCTAGAAGGGCTAAGATGGCTTGTGGCTGCAGCACAGAGCTGGACATTAGGAGATCTGGGTTCGAGTCCCAGCTCGGCGTCCGAATCTCTTTGTGATGACGGGCAAGTCGCTCAGGGGTACGTTTACAGTCAGACTGAGCGCTGCCCCCACTTTTTATAGACAAAGTCCGTGCCCATAGAGCCTACACCTGTAAAAAGAATATAATTGGAGGGGCACACACTCGGATTTGGCACTCAGTCTGTGAGGCGGTGTTCCTTTGGGATTTGCCTTGATGATGATACTCTGATTGGCACTTGCATTTCAGTTTCAGGCCCCAAAGGTGCCATCCTGAAAATGTATCCTTCCCCTTCCTCGGAGGAGTGATGGGGGACTTCATTCCTTAATGTTTGTGAGGTGTGGGAGAGGGGCAAAGGGTTATTATTCAAAGAGAAATAGTTAAGGGCTCACAACAATTACAGAACGAATCCTCCCTTGCATAGGCCTTGGGAGGCTTTGGCATGGAGGCTAGTTGGAATGCCAAGCAGCGAGCTGCGTTTGCTCAGACAGCCATCTGTAATAAAGGAGTGGTTTCTGCAAACAAACACGGAGATGGCAAGAACAATGTGTTTTACTAGCTGTTGCTTTTTGCTGCATTGCAAGGTCTGATGTGGTTACTGGGCGGGGCTGCTGTAGGTGAGCACTAGTATCTGCCTGATTGCTGGCCTCTACCCCAGAGCTGGCCACTTTTCAGCCGGGCTGCAAGTATATTGTGAAGGACTTTGGGAGCAATATTAACCATACCCAGCACCTGGCCTGCTTTTATCACATGCCAAGTCGAAGACCAGGAAACACAGCTCAAAGTCTGACCTGCTGTGCCTTGGAGGAAGGGAGGTGGGGTGACTGCTATTGCAGATGATGGATCTTTGAACAAGAGGAGAAATTTTTGATGGCTTTGCATGAGATCACAGAAGCAAAGCCCAGGCCATTGGTACATATGCGAAAAGCTTGGTACCAGTACTTGGTACTCTTGCTGGTTCACTAGCACAAGGAAACCATGGAATGGGATGGACGTGATTAAAAATAATGTGCAGCCAAGTCTGTTAAGCTGAGAGAGGAATCCGTAATCACCCTGGGCCCTATATAGTGTTCTTTCCCCCTTCACTGCAGCACAATGCGTCCCTCTGCCTGGGCTCAGCTCTTCCCGCTGCTGTAGAATGTGTCCCTTGCTTTGCTCATTGCAGACTCATCCACTGGGGTATTCAGGGCTGACTCTGGGCACTTTGTCCTCCCAAGCTGGGGAGGCTCAAACTTTACCCTACTAGGGACTCTGTTGGCAACTTGCCAGGGTGCTGATAGACTTGGTGTTTAATCAGAGAAACTGTGACATCGTTGTCATATCACTTATAAAATAATCCTGCATCCTGCAGCGCCAGCGCTGAGTGCTAGTGTGTGCTGGTGTTTTGGACCTCTGTCATGCGGACTCTCTAAGCAGATGGTGATTATTGATCACTTCCATTTCACGCAGGTCAAGCAAGTTCAGCTGCAGCTGAAAGTGGCGGAAAGCAGGTGGAGCTCATGGCCAACTT
The DNA here is from genome assembly GCF_013100865.1 of Trachemys scripta elegans. Lineage (NCBI taxonomy): Eukaryota > Metazoa > Chordata > Testudines > Emydidae > Trachemys > Trachemys scripta. The sequence continues at coordinate 5,476,052 of NC_048312.1, read as the reverse complement.
AGCGTGGGACTTTGCTACAAAAGAAGGATTTCGAGTGTTTAAAGAATGTCCAGCTGCAAAACCTTTCGCAAGACCTTACAGTACCTGGACCAGGAATGGGGCATTCTCCAGGAGAAACTATGTCACCGTGGCACCTTCCTCACCAGCTCACACTTCCAAAGCTCATCTTATTCTTTCTCCTGACAGCCTTCCCGGGAGAGCCCAGGATCTTTACCGCAAGCTGAGGCGATTCATGGAAATCCATGTCTATCCTGCTGAGCAGGTTCTGAGAGATCATCAGGTTTCACAGTCTAGATGGACTCCACATCCTCTTATAGAAGAGCTGAAGGTAAGTCATACGTCTGCGTAAAGTAACAATGCCTCCAAGCCTGGGTCTGTAAGATGGCACATTGACTGCAAAGCTCAGGGCCCAGGACACCTCTGAGCCAGAGCTGTGCACTTTCCTGAGCAAATCACGTATCTGCTCCTGTCAGTCCACAGCTCCAATGCAGTAAGAGAGGGGGAGCTGGAGTCTCATCTGGCTTGCACACCATCAGCTCAATTCTGACTGCAGAATTTTTATTATGGGTGGCAATGACTTAAGTGGGGAACCAGCTTGACTCCCAGAGCCTAGGGAAAGTTTACAGGGCTGGGAATGAAGTCATGGAGAGAGGCAGTAAATACAGAGCCCACATCATCATGTAAACTGACTGACTACAGTTGCATTTTTCAGGGAAACATTTGTCCTGGGCATCTTCTGGTAGGTGTAGCCCCTCTAGTGTGTCTCCCATTTCGTGGCTACGAGCCAGCCCCAACTTCTGCCCAAGTTGTCTGGGCTGCATTAGCTCAGTGACTTGCTCACTCAAAATCCTGTCTTGTGTATTAACCTGCCCGTGTCCCAACACAGTTCCTGACCTAACGGGCGCGGTCTTCCATTACATGTCACGCTGGCTGTCTCTTGAATTTGATCTCTGGAGCTGTGGAAGGAGGATTGAGGGAGGGACTTCTACAAGTACAGTGCAACTGTGATCTTCATTTTTACACAAGAGGGCCTGGGCATTAGGAGATTTGTCCTTGGGGCCTGAGTCTGATCTCACACCGCTATGTTCCCATTGACTTTAAAGGACTTACTCCTGATTTACACTGCTGTAATCAAGCTCTTCAGGTCCAAGAGCCAGAATCAAGCTCTTCAGGTCCAAATCATTCTCCAGTCCAAAGCCAACTCTCTACTATCACTCTAGCATTTGTCCCTCTTATAGGCTGCAAGTGATGTTTCCATAGACCCATTGGACTAAACTCACCCCTGGTGTAACACCATTGACTTCAATAGGCCAACACCAAGCTGAGTCTGACGCACTGTCTGTCTTTAGCTCGTTTCTTCCCCACAGCTTTGGGTGTTTGTCTGTTGATGAGCGGGAAAGGCAGAATTCAGGCCTCAGCTCTGCTCAGCAGATCCCAGCATTGTCGGGTTGTCCTTCCTGCAGCCATGCCCGTTGGGGGTCTCTATGGGCAGGGAGCTGGCCCCTTACACCTGAGAACAGAATTGGGCCCGAAGTCTCATGCTGTTCCATTCTTTAAGGACAAGGCAAAGGCTGAAGGACTGTGGAACCTTTTCTTACCTGTGGAGAATGATCCAGAAGTGAAATATGGAGCAGGCCTCACAAACCAAGAGTTTTCCCATTTGTGTGAGCTCATGGGAACATCACTGTTTGCACCTGAGGTACCTGCTTTAAGCCTTTACTAAGTCATCTGGGTGGCGGAGGGGAAACACGCAGGCTGGGTGAGGGATTCTTAGCTAGCCCTCTGTTGCTGGAATTATCCCCTGCCCTACTAGTGCCCCCTGCACACATTTCCTCCCTCCCCTCCCAATTGCTCCTACCTCGGCACCTGGCTGCTTTGAACCTGACTGCTAATGCTGCTTTTGCAGTGTGTAGTTGTGCTATTTGGGGAGGGCCAGTGCTGGCCAGAATGTGGCCTGTTGTGCGCTATGCTAGTCAGCCCAACACCAGCCCCTGATGGAACCACGTGTGCGGGTTTTCAGTATAGCCTGGAGCCATTCTAGCCAGGCTCCTACAAAGGGTTTCACCCTGCCCTGCATTGCCTGGGGTGTGGTGAGGAGCCTTTTCCCTGCTCCAGTGCACCCAGGCAGCAACAGGGCAGGATCTCACCGAATACTTAAGAGAGAGCTGTCTGCAGCACACATCGCACCCAAGGGGGTTGCCAGTAAGTGTGCAGTCCTTCGATTTGTGTGTTCCCACTTAGTACTTCAAAAGATAAGAAATAAAACCAGCTGAATTTTAAGGTTCGAGCCTCCGGGGCAGTTGCAGATCGTTTAATTGAGTGGAGGAGCGTGAATGACACAATGGGTGATGAAAATTAAAAACTTTATTTATAGTTATTTAAAGCCAACAGGCCTTACACTTGCCCACGCTCTGCACTGACCCTCGCATTCTAGGATGGAATGATGAAGCCAAGGTGATCATTCCCTGGCGGGAAGAATGGGGTTAACCCTTTCTCTAAGAGTACCTGGATAGTGGATGGGCACACCTATCTGACAGCAGCTCACTACCCTTTTTATAATCAGTGATAATAATGGCCCTTAAATAATAATCCACCTTGTTACTATAATTAAAGATTTTCTACTTTCTCACTGACTGTTTAACATTAGGCATCATCTCAATTAACGTGTGTAAATGCCAAATCAATCACTATAAATCAGGGGTCTCAAACTCAGTTTACCTTAGGGCCAGTTCCAGTCCTCAAATCCTCCCAGCGGGCCAATAACGTCACTGAAGATGGTGTTCAGAATTGTATTTGCATATTGTATTTTTTATTTTGAATTTCTTAGAAATAATAAAATTGTCATACAACTTGATAGGTTACAAAGTAGCAGCACATCTACCAATGTGATATATGCTATCATGTGCCAGCAATGCCGCTCTGCCATGTACATTGGCCAAACTGGACAGTCTCTACGCAATAGAATAAATGGACACAAATCTGACATCAGGAATCCTAACATTCAAAAACCAGTGGGAGAACACTTCAACCTCTCTAATCACTCAGTGACAGACTTGAAGGTGTCAGTTTTGCAACAAAAAAACTTCAAAAACAGACTCTAAAGAGAGACTGCTGAACTCAAATTAGACACAACTAACTTAGGCCTAAACAGAGACTGGGAATGGTTGGGTCATTAACCTAATTAATTTCCCCCCCCCCCTTGTTAAGTTCTCCTCACACCTTCTATGAGTCATCTCGATTATCACTTCAAAGGTTTTTCTTCTGCTGCTACTGATAGCTCATCTCAATTCATTGGCCTCTTACAATTGGTATGCATACTTCCACCTTTTCATGTTCTCTGTATGTATAAATATCTTCTGTCTGTGTGTTCCACTCTATGCATCTGAAGAAGTGGGCTGTAGCCCACGAAAGCTTATGCTGAAATAAATTTGTTAGTCTCTAAGGTGCCACAAGTACTCCTGTTCTTTATACAACTTGATACAATTCTTCGCCTGCCCGAGAGTTTCTAGTGTTTGCCAGATACCTGGCAACGCTTCAGTTCTGTCAGTTTGTTGATGTTTGGCCTCAGTGACTGAGCAGTGGAAACCTTCAGGATTGCAGCCAGGTGTGCATCAGATAGTTGTGTTCGGTATTTTGACTTGTTTATGTTCATTGTGGAAAAAAGTGACACCGCCTCCATGGCTGACTCTGCCCAGCAACTAATGATGCTGCCTCCATGGCTGACTCTGCCCAGCGACTAGTGATGGTATCTCTAGCCCTCTCTCCCAGCCAATGGGAGCTGCAGGGGGCGACACCTGTAGCAGACAGAGCCGGCAGTGTGGCTACATGGGTCTTTCCTCCGCGGGTCGCAGTGGGGAGGTTCTCGGGCTGCAGATGGCCCGCAGGCCGGGAGTTTGAGACCCCTGCTATAGAGAGCGCATTTTTCAAAACATTAACATTTGATGTAAAACACTTGTAAAAACCAGTTAGGATCAAACTGTGTTTACAGCATGACCTGGGGTTCTGCCGTAACTCATCTCTAATTGGCTTCTGAATTGGCTCCCTTCACTTCACTCGTATTTGACTTGGTGATTATCAAGCCATTTTTAGGAAATAGATTTTTGGGTCCACTTACATTTCTATGTACCATAAGAAAACATCATCTGTATAGCTACAGTGTGCGCTAGCCCCAGGTGCATGCCGCTCCCCCTCCGTGTTCTGCTATGAGCGGGCTCGGGGACCTGTCTCTGCAATGCAGCTTCCACCCCACCCTTAGCTCTGGCCTTTTGAAAGCAGCCGGAGCTTGTGTGGTCTGAATTCCCTGATGCTTTGGAATGGGCGTTCGGCAGTCAGGAGTAGCTGTGCCGTTTGAGGTTGACCTACAAACTCCCTTTCCCAACAAACATGCCTCTCCTTTGCTGACTGGTGCTTGGCTTTCCCCCCTCCAGATATTCAACTGCTCTGCCCCTGACACTGGGAACATGGAGGTGCTGGTTCGCTATGGGACGGAGGAGCAGAAGGAACGCTGGCTGCAGCCTCTGTTGGACGGGAAGATACGCTCGTGCTTTGCTATGACTGAGCCGCAGGTCAGTATCGCTGTCCAGCCAACCACACCATGGAGTAGAGTAGATCCACACCATACAGCGGCTCGCCCTGTTCTCAGTGCTGGCAGTTGTTCTACGCACTGGCCAAGGTCTTCAAAAGTGCCTTGTGATTTTGGGAGCCCAACCTGAGGCCCTTCGAAGGGGGGGTGCTCAGCACTTTCAGAAAATCACATTGGTTTAAAGTGTCTGTTGGAGGCACTCAAAATCACCAGTCACTTTCCAGTAATCGTGGCCACCATGTTTCTTAAGCTGCGCTCTTGTGCAGTTAGTGGTAATTATGAAGTGTAACAAAGTGTTTTAATTAAACTACTGTCTAGCTGTCAGACTCAACCAGCTGACGGCCTGATTGGCAGAGGGGCTGGGCACCCCTTTCTAGGCCTTTCCAAGCATCAGGCCTGAAGTCCATTGTGTGACTCCCCAGCTTTGCTTTTAGAGGTGTTTGCTCCCTCGATTGTTCAGCTGAGCTGGGTTCCCAGCCTTTGGGGTCCATCAGCAGTGCTGTGCTGAGCTCTGCCAGCTTCGGGCCATGACTTCTCGCCTCCCAAGCCACCTGATGAGAATGTCTGAAACTTCTCTCCGGCCCCTCTGAGGCTGAGAGGAGCTGGCAGATTCGGAACTGAAAGTGTTTCTACTTAGGTTGCTTCATCTGATGCCACCAACATCGAAGCTTCAGTCGTAGAAGAAAAGGGTTTCTACATTCTAAATGGGCATAAATGGTGGATTTCAGGTACATTCCAATACGCACACGGTCTCCGTCACAGAGCCACGTGCTCCCACGGCTGTCTGCTGTGGTGTGAAGCTGTCCTGTTGGACCTTTTCTCCAGTGTGCTGATCTAAAACGGTTCTTGAAAGGGGCGCTGGGCCCTGACTTGCACTCAACCCTCGCTTACGGAGGGTCAGATTCTGATCTCAGTTACACCAGTGTAAATCCAGCATAATTCCACTGTCTTGAATGGAGATACTGTGGATTTACGCCTGAGTAATGGAGAGCAGAATTGCTATATGCTGAGCCAACGGGGACTGCAGAGTTCAAACAGCACTGTTCTGTTTCACGTACAGTTGTGATGTTACAGGCATTTGGGCATTAGATGCTGCCGTGACCCCCCAATAGCCCCTCTGGGAAATGCTTTTGCTGCAGTCTTCAGCTTTATGTTAATCGTTAGGAAAACATCCCCTTTTTGGACGAGTTAAACTTACACTACAGGGCGTCTGGTGGCACATGGGGTTGCTAATGGGATAGTGAGGCTTTCCCCTCTAGGCAGCCAGTTCTAATCCCACCTGGGTCAGTAATGCCTGCGAGCTGTTACCATCCACTGGTTGCTGGCTGTGAAATGAGTCGGGTGGTCTCGGTTCAGTTCCCAGTAGGCAGTAATGAGCACCTATGTTGGCAGTTCCAGAAGAGAGGCCAAGGTCTGAATGAGCCTTGAAGAGCCTTCCCCCCTCCAGGTGGTCCCTCCGTCACAGGGATGGGTGGGGTGATGTGGGAAAGCTTGAATTTGCCTGGTAATTCCATGGTAATTGTGGATAAAGGACTTCAGAGCCTTTATCAGAGCCTGGAGTTCTCACGCCAGCTCTCATCTCTTCTGTTAACTCTTGAAACAAACTATCAAACCAAATAACCATGTCCTGAATTAGCTACAGCTAAGATGGCTGGATTTGCTCTGCTCTCTGAAAGGGCTAAGTCAGAATGAGACACCGGCACCAAATTCACCCCGACGTGCCTTCGCTGCAATCAGTCATGTTCCCGGCGGATTGATTGGGCCTGAGGTTTTCAGCACCAGTCAGTCTAGTTCTCATCGTGTCGTTTCCCGGCAGGGGCCCTGGATCCTCGGTGCCAGCTCTGTGTGTTTATGGGGAAGACCGACCCTGAAGCCCAGCGCCACAAACAGCAGTCAATGCTCTTGGTTCCCATGGACACTCCGGGCATAACCGTCACCAGGCCTCTCAGTGTATTTGGCGAAGAAGATCCCCCAGGTGAGGCAAGGAGCTAGCTCAGTTTGTAACATGCCTTGACAGCTCTGCTTTGTCCACTGAATTATTCTGGCTTTGAAAGGGCACATGTTGTGGGCACCTCTGATATGCTGGCCCTAGCTTCTGTGGGACCCCATTGTGCCTTACCTCTCCGTATCCTATGACTTGGGCATTACTGTCCTGTGGATCAGGGAACTGGGGCCCAGAGCAGGGAAATAACTTGCCTGAGGTCACACGGGGTGGTGGCAGAGCTGGGACTAGAACCTAAGTCTCCTGACTCCCAAGTTCTTTACGTCACTCACACACTCTTCCGTTGTCCCTGGTACATAGTCCAGCAGGGTTGTCTGTTATCCAGAGCAGAGACTGGGAGTCAGGACTCCTGGGTCCTCTTTCCAGTTCTGCCACCAACTCACAGTGGGCAAATCACATGACTTCTTTGTGCCTCAGTTCAATAACCCCGGCCTCCCAAGGCGTCAGTGCAGTTTACTGATTGTGTAAGGCTCGGGGTGAAAGGTGTAGAGAAACAGGCAGATGAGTGGTATTAGAAATAATCATTCATGGAGTATGTTATGATGCTACTTCCTTTTAAAGCAAATACTGGAATCCTGGGGCTACATTCCCTGCTACAGCCTGTAGCACATTGTTAAAACATCCTAGTGCCATTAACATCACGTTGTATTTAATTACTTCATTAGTTTTTTCAGCCAAAAAACTCTATAGATGATCTTTTGAGCTGTTGAGTCTTTAAGTGACGTTTCCTGGCTCTTTGACAAAGAGAAACCACAGCAAAACCTGTATTTCAGGCCATTTAGCATTGGACACGCTTTCTTGCCCACAATCTGTGCAGGTGAAATTACAGGAAGTGGCTGTGGTGGCGGGGGCTGGGAATAACAAGGAATTGGCTGGTTCTGATGAGGGGGGCTGGAAAGTGCTGATAGCAGAACTGGGAAAAGCCTCCCACCAACCTTTCTGCCTTGGCTTTGATTTTTTTTTTTGTTTGAGCACCGGAAAGAAACCAGCAAACCTCAATGTTTGTTAATCCTGACGAGAACCTGAGTTATTAGATCACTTGGTCTCTCACCTGCCAGGAGCAGGCGAGAGACCATTTCAGAGCTGCGTGGGTTCTGGAAGAGCCAGGAAGAGAAGAATGGGAAGGAATTCCTGCATACGGGGATGTGTCCAGTGAGTGATGCCGGTGAGCTCTGTGCATTCTGTCCCTCCCTTTGCAGCTGGCCATGGAGAGCTCTTATTTGAAAATGTGCGAGTGCCCAAAGAAAATATACTGCTGGGACCTGGCCGAGGCTTTGAAATTGCACAAGGGAGACTAGGCCCCGGACGGATCCACCACTGCATGAGGCTCATTGGCTATTCCGAAAGGGCGCTGGCGCTCATGAAGAAGCGAGTGAGTATGGCTGCAGGTTCCTGTCCTCTACTCCGTTATCTTCTGCAACTGCATTCCAAGTGCTGCCTTATCTGCATTTCAGTCTGATTCGATCTAGCATCATATTTCTCAGCAGACTATCGCTGTAGCGTGTAAACACCTTTAATCCATTTTAGCTGCATACCTTCCTGACATCCACAGCGCCATGGGTAGCGGAAAACAATCCACTTATCCAGCCTTGCATCCAGCATCAAATCCCCACCCCTGTGAATTCAGCCCGTATCAGTGGATGTTGGAAGCCAAACTACAGTTAGTTATTAGTGGAGTCCTTCGATCTCTAGCAGGGGTGAGAGTTCAGATCAAATAAATATTTCACAAGAACAGCCTCACAAGAGCAACACACCTGAGCAAATGGGTTTCCCCGCCTGACTGAGTACTCCCTGGACAAAGGGCTGTTTCACTCCATTGCTTCCCTTTTTCTTATGGGTGGGGAGTTTCTGTCGTGATTAGAGAAATCGACTGCCCCTGTTTGCAGCTCTGTTCAGCCAAATAAGGCCCCCAATACACTCCGAATCTTCCTCCTTCCATTTCCTCAGAAGGGTTGAACTCCTCTGCTCTCCCAAGCTCTGCTTCCCTTCTTAGTTGTCTCCAACGTCTGGGCCCTTCCCATGTCAGTTCAGAGTGTGCGCATAACAGCAACTAACCAGGCAATTCATATCCCTGGGCTGAAGCCCAGCAACATCCTCGGATACTCCCTGGCCATGAGACAATCGGATCCCGACGCTGGCACCAGACCCATTGTGGTCACCCAAATCTTCCTTTTTAAACACATTCTCAGGCTCTCCACTATTCCGTCCCTCTGTTACACCCCATGCTGCTTCAGTATAGCACAGGGAGGAGAGGTAGCTGCTTTTTGGGGATCTGGAAACTTGAGATTCTGACGGCTATTGCACTCTTGGAAGGACTTGAATCCTGAGTCCTGGCTAATTCCATTTTAGGCAGGGTGTCAGTTACCCTTCTAAACAATTCCCCAGGCAATCTGATACAGCATTCTTCACTTCCTATCCCAAACTGCCACGTAGTGTCACTGTGCCTGTCAGACAGCAGCCACGTAGCACCCCAGAGGTGGCTGCATCCCAGCAATGGATGAAGTGGGTCCCTGTCTAGTTTGCAGGGGCAGTCGGGATGAAAACTTCTCTGCAGATGTAAGATATTATCACCAGCAAAAATAGCTCTCTTTAAGCTCAGAGGCCTTTAGCCCTGTGTGCGCCTATTGCAGGTGACGTCTCGTGTGGCCTTTGGGAAACCCCTAGCCGAACAGGGCACTATCCTGGAAGACATCGCCAAGTCCCGCGCTGAGATTGAGCAGGCCCGGCTTCTTGTCCTGAAGGCTGCCCTCCTCATGGATACAGCTGGCAACAAGGTGCGTGGCTGGGGCCCTCCGGGGGCTAACAATACCAGCCTGAGTAAGTGAACAGTGAGGACTGCAGCGCTCGGCCTAGTGGGCTTAGCTTGTCCGGTCGCTATGGGGGAGCTCTAATGCTTGATCTTTTCCTCCCTGGAGGCCTGAGCAAAAATATTACTGAGGTTCCCAATTAAAAGTGAGCTTGGGCATTTCCTCCTTGGATGTTCGTGCCCATCGGCATTATCACACGGAGCTCAGCATGACGGGCAGTCTGTGTTCCGGAGAGGCCCAGGGCTGGGAGAGCGGCGGGGCTGCAGGCCCAGCCTGCCGTACATTGGTACTATTGTTTTGGGGAGACCAGAACGGGAATAGCAGGGGCTGCATGCCAGGACTGAGGAGGGTTGACCAAGCTGGATGGATCTGATGCGTTTGATCCTGTTTCTATACAGGCAGCTGCTCTAGAGATCGCCATGATCAAAATGGTGGCTCCATTGATGGCTCTGCGGGTCATTGATCGTGCTATCCAGGTGAGCGGGGAATGGTGCACTTGTCATTCATTTCTCTCCCATTCCAGAAGGTTAGGGTTTAGCCCAAACAAAGCAAGCAGTTGCTTGGAGCCCCAAGGTTCTTCTGCTTTCAGCCAACTCCTGCAATCACGAGTTAGTCCTATCCTCGCCTCCTGGGCTGAGGAAACTGCTGCCAGACCTCTTCCTCCTAGACGTGATCCCTGTGGGTCAGGACTTAGGCACATTAGCAGGGGCTGGTGTGGAACAAACTTGTCCTGCTGTTGCCTATACATTGTTCGTATTCTATGCAGAACCTTCTTCTAGCACTAAATTGCCTTCCTGCTTCTACAGTTCTAAGTGTCCCTGCTTTGCTCTGCTGCTCCCATCATGGCATTGTCCTGCCCTTTTCACACGTCTCATGGGCTTGTTGCAGGCCTTTGGAGCAGCAGGTCTCAGTAACGATTACCCACTGGCACAGTTCTTCGCCTGGGCGCGAGCCCTGCGTCTCGCCGATGGACCCGATGAAGTTCACAGGACAGCCGTTGCTAAATTGGAGCTGAAACGCTAGCCCCGGCCCGCTGTGAAAAACAACCACTAGGAAGCGGAAGAGGAATTTCCCAGCTGCAGCCTTGGGATGTGTAAATGTGAGGGGGGGACTCTGATGAACACAGGGTGTTTGTGGGTGGCGACAGCGCTTTCATTTCAATGTCCTTGCAGATCGCCAGACCCCTTGAGGCAACGTGCTTCCCAGTTGGCTTTAATGCCGGGCTCATTTGGTGGTGGAACAAAAAGCAGAAAATATGTCCTTGAGCCACTCAGAGTGGCCTTGCTCCAGACATCAAGTCGCGGCCTTGCTCTCAGGCTTCCTGGGCTAGCAAGTGGTCAGCCTTCAGGGATGGAGAGGAAAGAATCTTGTGACCTAGCAGCAGCCCCTCCAGGGGCCTGCTCTGGAAAGACTCATTGACTTTAGTGGGCATTAGATCAGGCCCCAGTTGGCTGAGGTGCTGACTGGTTCGAAGGGAACCCTGCTCCTCGGAAGGGACGGATGCCCAGGCTGGGGTGAAGTGAGGAGGGGAATTGGGTGGCTCCTGAGGACTCTGCCAAGGACGCGAGCTCTAGTTCTGTGATTTGCTGTGTTTGGGACGTGGGGGTTGCCATTTGCCACCCGGATACACTTGATCACACACAATTCACATCGCTCTGCGGAGAGAAAAGAATCATGGAAGGAATTGCGCTGATTTCTGTGCCATTCGTTAGTAACGTCGGATCAAATCAGAATAAAAACAATGGACCCGGTTCCTTGTGTGTGCCTCACCTGATGCTGCAATCGTTTAATTGTTTTTCCAGAATGTTTTATACCTTCTCCCCTCCCCAGGAATGATCAGTTCTGACCAATGGAGAGATGCACGTAAGCATGGTTGGTTTCCCTTTTGGGTGGTCTTGAATGATCATGAAGTGACAAAGCGTCTGTGCACGCTGCAGCTGGGCGAGCGCGTTGCAGCGTGGTGGTGACTTGGGCACAGCGGGTTGGTCAGATGGGCTTGGACTTGGGTGGCTAGCCAGAGCCTCGCTCCCAGCTGCAGTATAGACCTACCCAAAGGGCCCATCGCAGCTCACATACAGCTCTGGTCTGAAATGTGCTGACAAGGGTCCCAGAGCATCACAAACGCCCCCCTCCGGTCACTGAGGAGTATAAAGGAAACCTGGTCAGAGCCGCTTCAAACCAGGGTTTCTGAAATGGTGCTGAACTTGCAGCCAACGCGTGCTTGGCACCAGATCATTTCAGTATGCGAGAGGAGCTCTGAGGGGGAGTGTGGGGCGGAGGCAGGAGCTCAGTGATAGGCCTCATGGAGGCGGCAGGGAGGCTACAGTATTGCAGGAGAGGTGCGGGGCAGCCCCTGATGTGCATATGTGCTCCTCCAGCCGGCTGTGCAGTTCCTGTCCCCAGCTCCTGCAGGGGCCATTCTGCCGGGTTTGTGAGAACCGGGGATTCTGTAAAACAAACAGTGGCAGGCCCTGAGAACAAGGCCCCACGGTTCCCTGGCTAGAAACACGGAGGAGCAATGCGGTGAGTGTGGGAGACGAGCCCCTCCAGTGGGGGGTGCAGCAGCATAGCCTGTTTTGCACAGGGAGGGTGGGCGTTGAGGGCAAAATACACTCCCGGGGCCACTGTAACTCCAGAGTGACTGCAGTGCCTAGAGCGGATTTACAATGGTGTCAGAGTGCAGCTGGCACGGTTGAGCAGATGAGCCCTCAGGCTGCGTGTCGGACATCGGTGGATGTGTGCAGAACGAGCACGCTCCCCGCTGCCAGTGGGGCCAAAAAAAGCAGCGCCCCGGGCAGCTGTATCGGGGGACACAGCACGACTGGGGGGCTCAGGGTACCTATCCTGTATTAACTACGAGGGCACGGAGAGAGACAATTCTAGCTGGGGATTGTGAGGCTGGCAGCAAATTGCTCTGCCTTGGCTCAGCTCGTATTTCTCACGGACTCCGAGGATGGAATTCCACCCGTCTTACATGCAGTTGGCTTTATATTCTTCACTTGACAGAACTGAGTCTCTTGGCCCAGAGCCCATGTGCACAGCCAACCTGGCCGACTGCTCTGGAGAACGCTAGGCTCTGCAGCAACCCTGCGAGCGTCATGCTGAACTCATCCCTTCCCCGACCCTACCATCTTCCTTGGGGCTTTGGAGGGATTCGATCCCAAATGGCCATCTGTGATTGACCGGGGTACAGTGCAGACCAGCAAATTATGAGTTTTTAAATACCTCCCAAGGCAAACCTTGTACAAACATTATTCCAGTGGGTGTGAACACAGGTATAGTCTGTCACACCGCCACATTCCCTGAGGGAGACTGCTTTGGCCAGAGTCAGGCTCCCAACAATGGGTGTGTGTGAATTTAGTGCTGCTGAGAGAGACGTTCTGAATCCTCAGGGAAAGGGAACGGAGAAAGACCCCAACCAGGCCCTGGCTAAGAGGAACAAAGAATCCCAGCCCCCCACAAAAGATGCCAGCCTGCCACCACCTCTTGCTGCATTTACAAAAGCAGCGGAAGGGCACCATATGCTGGATAGGCAAAGCACACAGCTCGTGCCTTCCCAGAGATCAGTCTCTGAACACGTACCTCCACCTCCACTGATCAGCAGCTAGGGAAACATGCAGAACAGCACTCAGGAGCGTCTGCCATTAACTGGGGACTCAATGCTGTAGCGCAGCCAAACAAATAATCTGGTGCCCAGACATGTGTAACCTGCCCCGTTCTGTCCAGGCCGCACACACAGCAGCTCCGCGTGTGCTTCCCATAGCGAAGGGGGAGTGCGGGTTGGACTAGCACATGCTGAAATCAGGGAGCAGTGGCACGGGGCTTGGCTTAGACCTGGAGGTTTTGAAGAGTGTCTGCAGTTTAGAACGAGCTTCCCAGTCCATGTTCCACAGCCCTGGGTTAGCGGGGCTCAGCCAGTGCTCCAAAAGTAGCTGTGTAGACAGCGCTTTGACGTTGAGGCTTGGGCTAGGACGCCTGGGCAGGGGCTCAGAGTGGAGCTGATCGGCCTGGGCAGACCCCTGGACGTGGATCCTTGTTGCAGTCATTAGGGCTTGGGAGGAGGCGAGTCCATCCGTGGGACACAACTAGCAGGATTAGGTCCTACCTATTAATATTGTGCAAGAGACGCACATGAGGAAGGATGGTCCAGGGGGTAGGGCACTAGCCTGAGACCTGGGAGATGTAGGTTAAATTCCCTGCTCCACCCCAGTCTCCCTGTGTGACCTTGGGCAAACCAGGCAGTTGGCCTCTCTGTGCCTCAGTTTCCCCATCTGTAGGACCGTAAGAGGGCTGCCCTACTCAGAAGGCAGTTTAAAGGATGTGCGGTGCCCAGGTGCTATAGTGATGAGGGGACCATACAAGTAACTAATAGAGAGACAGACACGGACCACAAGGGGATGCATTAGATGAAGTCCTGGTTCCTGCCACAGCCCCCTGGGCTTAGGGGGTCCAGAGGTCCTGATTTTAGAGGGGCAGCAGTCCCAATCTTCAGGGCTTTGTCTTACATAGGCGCCTAATTCCCCCAGGATTTTTCACACTTGCTCTCTGGTCACCTAGTACGTGGCCGGTGCCCACTTGGCAAACCTGGCACCGACCTGCCCGGGTCAGACAGACCCTCCGCGGGGGGATGAGCGGAGGCGACGCGTCCAAAGCGCTTGGACGGGCAGCAGCCCCCTTAGCCCCGCGCTAGCCTGCGGGCCAGCAGAGGCGAGCCCGGCCGGGGCCCTTCGCCCTTCGCCAGGCGAGCTTGGCGCTGCTGCGGCTACAGCGGGGCCGGGGAGCGGCAGGACGGAGCTCGCTGGAGCCCGCCAGGCCCGAGCTACAGCTACCGAGCCGGGGCAGCCAGCTCCCCGCGCCCACGTGCTCCGGGGCCCGGACCCGCCCCCGGGCCGCGCCCCCCCCGTGGCTGCATCCGCGGCTCGCCCCATGGCCCTGCGTCTCCCCAGTGCCAGGATGCTGCGTGCGGCCGCGCTGGGCTCCCGGCTGTGGGGCCGGGCGGCTCCGGCCCAGCTCGCCAGCCCCTTCTCGGCCGCGGCCCCCGCCATCCCCGCCCCCAACCCCCGCCCGGAGATCGCCTACAACAAGGTAGGGGGCGGGCGGGCCGGGGGGTTCGAGCCCGGCCCGCGGGCGCGGCAGCGCGGCGCAGGGGGTGTCTGCGGGGCCCGGCTTCTCTGCAGCCCGCGGGGCTGCCACCGACCCTCCCTCCCGCTGTCGGCCTGGGCGGCTTGGGAGCGGCCGGACGGGAGCCCTGCAGCCGCGAGCGGCCGGGCTGGGCTGCAGCCAGCGCCCCCTCCCAGAAGCGAGCTTGGCACGGGCAGGGCCCCGGGCCCGGGGGGATCCCTGCCCGCTGCTCCCCTTTGCCCTGGGGCTGCGGCTGGGTAATGCCTGGCGAGAGCGGAGCCGGGCCCGGCCCTACGGCTCCCTGCCCGAGGTCGGGCTCGGGGCTGGCCGAGCAGCGGGGCCCCGCCGGGCATCGCAGCCTGAGCGGGGGCAGTGGCGTTTCCACCCCCGTCTCCCCCAGGGAGGCTTGGCCCCAGCAACCGCCCCAGGCGGCCTCTCTCTTCTCCTTGCCTCCCTCCCAGGGCCCCCAGCGCAGTGCTGAGCGCGGACAGGACAGCGCTGGGGCTCCTGCTCAAAGCGCAGCCCCTAAAAGAGCATCAAACGGCCTGAAAAGTTGTTTGCCCTCCTTGTGACCTGGGCCTTACGGCAAAGCAGATTGACCTAGCTCAGCTGGTAGAGCATCAGACATTCAATCGGAGGGTCCAGGGTTCATCTCCTTGGTCAGGGGCCGTCAGCCTCTCCAGCTGTGTCACGCACCTACAGCTAAGACCGTTGTCTCTGCAGAATCCTCTGTTGCAGCGGTAAATGGTGTACCCAAAGTTGCTAATAAACTGAGTTACTATAGGACCAACCCTCTAATAAAAACAATCTTCAGCAATGTTCCCTCTTCACGGTCAGGCTGTCTGTCCGCTCTGCAAGCAATGGACTCGCTGCATTTTATTCTGGGCTGCAGCGGCTGCTTTATTGTGGGGGTTGTTTTTAAAGTAAAAACAAGGCCATGGTACTGGCCTGGCATTTGCAACCTGCGTCCTGGTGTGCGGAGGGTGGAACGAATTTGCAAGTCCCTAAGTGCTGTCAGTTCCCAAAGTGCTGCAAGTGGAGGGTTACATAGGACTTTGCTTGTCTCTGTAACCTGTCCTCCACAAAGGGTTGTGCAAATACCAAGTGCAAAGCAAACTGAAACCTGCCTCCTGTGACAAACTCCAAAATAATCTCTTTGCACGGTGCTGGAAAGACTCTGCCCCACAAAACTAGATGACAGCACAAAGCACTCTGGATTAACCGCCCTCCAAAATGGCTTATTCTTCATGGATTAATGTTGTTTACCAAGGCATCTGTATTTGGTCACATAAACAGGCACTGCCAAACCTCCTTTTAAAAGCTTCCTTACCTGCTTTCATAACACCTGAGATTAGGTTAAACTACATTAATGCTGAAGTTTGACTTTTTTTTCCCATGTAAATGCTACAAGGCAAATATAAATACAGTCCGAATACTACCATCTTCTTTATTGGTGGTGAGCAGGAAGCCGAACAGAACAGGCCTGCAGAGCATTTAAATGCTATGTCTTTTGTTGCAAGACATTCTTTTAAAAAAACAAAAAGAACCCATCGCAACTGGTCTTAATGCAAGTAATGTAGAGTCTATTGGTCTTCGCAAGCAATGCAGTCAGTTCCTGCATCTGGCCAATAAAGCAAGTTGTCCTCCACTCTGTGTGCGTGTGTGCGTGTGTGTGTGTAAATTCAAGCTGAGTCACGACTGTCACTGTGTTCTACACTTCTTAGCTCAATTGCTGTCACCATTGCAAATGAATAGAGCGAAAACAAGTCGATCCATTGGCTAGGATTTAGCATGCATCCTGGGTATGTTGTTTTGCCTAGACTATCTTCTACTTTTCCTTCACTGTTATCTCAGGTCAGCTGTTTTGTCAGCTTTAACGATGAAAAATGAAATGTGACTAAACCCTGGACAAATACAAGCTTACAACTGCTGCGTCACTGTGTTTGAGTAACAACTGTATATGAATCAGTTGCTTCTATAGGGGAATTTGCTTGCTTTCGCTTATTGTGCAACGTCACTCTGATAAAAGCGCTGTGGTCTTTGCACTGAGACTTTGCTTTGGGTGCCTGCGTTTGGCTTCTGAAAGATCTCTCACCTCAGTTAATGTGACAGCTATGCTAGCGTTGAGTATTTCGTGCAAACTATATCCCATGTCGCTCTGACAAAGCTACAGTAACAGCAGAGAGAAACTGGACTTATTTTTGTCCTTTTAAAAAAACGTTTACAGCTCCTCAGCTCAGGGACTGTCTGGAATAGTTTGTGGCCCTAGTGCCTAGCACAGTGCAGCTGGGCTCCTGAGTGGGGCTTTTGTGTAATGCTCCCATCAGAAGAGCAAAACAATGTCTAGAAAAGACATGACGATAGAGCGGATGAGGCAGAAACTGACCACAGTGGGTCCTTAGCAATACTTGGTTGTTCCAGATGGCAGGAGCTGCAGAGAAAAACCTTGCCCTAGTGGTGGGGAGATTGTGTGAAGGGACAGCAGTAGCCGTTGCTAACTGAGCAGTGAGGGGGAATCGAGAGACTTCAGTGATGTACGCTAGTAAACACATCCTGAAACCTTCCTAAATGAAGGCTGTAATTCCTGAATCTGGCAACCTACTGAAGCGCCCAGGTGCCAGTTTGCTTTATAATGTCATTAGGAGTTGCATTAATCTGTCCTCACTGGCTAAATGCAAACTGAGTCTGTGTTTAGAGCAGGTCTTCACTACCCACCGGATTGGTGGGTAGCAATCGATCTACTGGGGATCGACTTATCGCGTCTAGTGAAGACGCGATAAAATCGATCCTCGATGGCTCTGCCGTCGACTCCGGAAATCCACCGCGGCAAGAGGCGGCAGCAGAGTCGACGGTGGCGCGGCAGCGGTCGACTCGCCGCCGTCCTCACAGCCAGGTAAGTCGACCTAAAATACGCGACTTCAGCTACGCTATTCACGTAGCTGAAGTTGCGTATCTTAGGTCGACCCCCCTCCCTCCCGTAGTGTAGCCCTTTTCTTCTCTAGTTCTGATGGGAATCATGGGGGGGAGGGGGAATTTGTATGGAAAAATTGTTTATAAACTAAGGCCTAAATGA
Organism: Trachemys scripta elegans; assembly: GCF_013100865.1. Taxonomy (NCBI): domain Eukaryota; kingdom Metazoa; phylum Chordata; order Testudines; family Emydidae; genus Trachemys; species Trachemys scripta. The sequence continues at coordinate 5,458,467 of NC_048312.1, read as the reverse complement.
CGCTGAGTCTGCAGATGGAGATCCAAGGAACAAGCTCTGAAGCGCACTGCAAACTGGCAAGTGTGGGAAATGCAATGGAGTGGGAGGAGGGTTGTATCCTTGCTTAAAACAGCATCCGCTGCCAAACTCTGATGTTAAGCATCTAAGCAAACTAGACAGCTGCGACTAGAGCGTGTATTGCAGTCACGTGTAAAAAGCCCTGATAAGGAGCGGTGTTCTATTGTGTTACCTGTGTTTATTTTACCTCCTGTATGAGCAGCAGGGTGGATTTGATTTAAATCAGGAAGACTCGATTTAATCATGGTTTTCTACACAAAAGCGCATTCTTGGTTGTTATAACCTTAATACATATTCTTCACAACTCGGAGATAGATGTAGGTTTCATTTTTAGAAGGTACACACTATACATTTTTAAACAGTGATTTATTTTGAAAACTTTTCAGATAGTTTTACAGCTATATCAGAAAATGAATGCTTGTTTGGTTATTTCATTTACCAAAGGTAATTGAAGCAGATAGTTCACTTCCCAATGACTTCATAAATATCTCCAATTCAACAGGTTAATCATTAATATTTGGCGGATTTTCTTGCCATGCTGTATCAGGTGGAGAACATCACCAGACAGACATTTAAATTGTTTTATTTAACTAAAACAACAATGTTATGGAGTCTGGATTTTTTTTCTTCAACAGCAAACATAATATTTTAACAAAACAAGCATATGTCCCTCGCTTCTCATATTTATCTCCAGACTTCTTCTTCTTGTCCAGATCTATTCCGCCTCCAACAATCTTCTATTCACTGAACTTTTTGAAACTTTGCACTTTTAGAGAGAGGTAAGGGATTGACTCTTTGTACACAAATTTGCAGAGGGACAATAGAGTTTAGGTCTGTTATTTTTCATCTTTATTTATTTAAAAATATGTTTGCTGTTAACAAGTATGTTACCTCTGGAGACACAAATCCACAGTCTGAGAACTGCAAAACTAAGTATCTCTGATGGTATCTTCTAGACTGAGCACTGAGCCCCATTGGGTAGATAGAAAATTAACCTAAATAATCTATACAGAAGCCCCTGGAACCCCATAAAATTGGGTCCCTAATCCATGAACTATTGGAACTCATTTACAAAACTTTTCTTAAACATGACATGAATATATTGTCTCATACTATAGAATTAGAATTTATAATCCCTATTCCATGATGAGATATCTTTGAGCTATAATGTATCTTTATCTTTAGATAAAATGCTTTTTGAGGAAAAAAATCTATCAAAAAAATCCGATTTTTTTTTTTATTTGATTTTTATCCACCCTGATGAACAGAGTAGACACAGTTCTTGCCCTCTGCAGCTTAGTCTAATTTGAGACAAGATAGAACAAGTGAGTGTAGCAAACAGGAGAGTGAAGGAGTTGTCTCTTGCTTGTTACACAACATACATAATACGAAGAACCCACATGGGCAAGTGAGTTCCAGATATCCGTGCCTACTCCCTGGACGCACTGTGCAAGCTACGTGTAAATGCTGCAGCTCTGGCAGAGGGCTGGTGGTTTCTGAAACACTGAGGGTGCACTCCCTATTGAAAGGGATACAGCCCTATTCCTATACAGTACGCAGGGCAAGAGTAAGATCATGCCGTTGAATAGGTAGCTGTTGCAAAACTTGGTAGCTGCGTTTTGGACTGGAGGGGTTGATCTGAATGTCACAGTGGCCAGGATGGAGGAGGGGACACACAACCTAAGGCACTGCCTTGTGTATATCTTGGAGCCCTAGCCTGGGCGTAGAATTGTAGGACTGGAAGGCACACAAATAAGCACAACAGGGTCAATAAGGGCATATTTTGTTGTCTTTCCTGGTGGCTTATGTCTTGCTCTGTTTGTCGCCTGCCCCACTCTGCCCCATGTCTTGCTCTGTTTGTCGCCTGCCCCACTCTGCCCCATGTCTTGCTCTGTTTGTCGCCTGCCCCACTCTGCCCCTATTTACTCTAGTTTCACAAAATATTTAGAACTGGGGGGAGGGAAGGAAGATGCCCTTTGTCAATAAGCAGAAGGTCTTTCCGGTGGGTGCTGTTCCCTCTGCTCGCTAGCTTGTCTGGGCAGGAGGAGTGCCTAAGCATGCCCTGGGGTCTCTGGCAGAGGTGGCTGGGTGAAGTCTGTCCATTGATCTAGTCTAGATACCACACTCATTGTTCTGGTATCCAGGGACCTGGAGGGGTTCTCTGCCTCACTCCCAAAGGGATATGTGTGGGCTGGGATGTCTACAAAATGGGACAGTTGCACAAATGGCTACCCTACCATGGCAGAGTCTAGCACAGGGAGTCTGTTGTTATGGGGTCCCAGTGGCTGCAGCTGTGTCTCTTGTGGATCATGCACTGGTCAGTTTATCTCCCTAGAATGAGGGGTTTTGATGCTGTCCTGACTCAACGCGTGACTATGGATTCCTCCCTTCCCGTGCAGTTTTGCCTGATCCAAAATGCTGTGAGATTAGCTGTGTACGGCTTAATGACTGCTCCTCAGAAACCTTTTGCACGTGGCACGTCTGAGGGGTTTTCTTTTTGAAAGCTCTGGTGGGAAGTAGCTTTTCGATGACTCTCTAGTGTTTTGCATGTTAAAAATTATATGCAGAGCCACACACATTTAATTTGAACTGCTTAAGGTGCAGAGCTGTGCTTCCAGCTTCCAGCACCAAACAATAGAGCTTCCAGATTAGATGACTCTCGGGCCTGAATACTTAAGTCTCTCTCTTTTTTTTGAATTACAGATTTTCATAAACAATGAATGGCATGATGCAGTCAGCAAGAAAATCTTCCCTTCTGTCAACCCAGCAACGGGGGAAGTTATCTGCCAGGTTGCTGAGGGAGACAAGGTAACTGCTGTCCTTATAAGATCTCAGAGACTGATAGGTATTGACTTACAAAATCATGGCATAAAAAGAGATCATGTACATGTCTCTTTATAACCCCTGTCCAGAAACATGTTTGCTCTCTATTCTTTATCCTGCAAGTGCCTTAATGCCATGTTATGGGAAACTACTACATTTACTGTATATAAAGAAGTGTCAGTGTTGCTTTCCTATCTAGCTTTGCTCTGCTCCTAATCAAAGGCAGGAAGCCAAACAGGCAGTGAGGATACTTAGCTGTTATATGGTGCTTTACTATTCTCTGCCCTATCCCAGAAAGATGGCTATTTTTCCCCCATTTTGAACCTTGGGAGACTGCCGCAGAAAGATGAAGTAACTCAAGGCCACCAATGAGTAAGCATCGGCGCCTGGATTAGAACTGCGGAGGGGTGGTGAAGAACAGGCTGAGCTCCCAATGTTGGGATCAGTCTTTGCAGAATGTTCCTGCCCCAGGAAAGGACAGAAGCCAGCATTGGGGGGGTGCCAGAGGGCTCTGTATGTGACGTAGGTGCTGTAAAACAGGACTGGAGGCTTGGAGGGGTTCCAGTGAAATGGAAGGGATGGTTGTTTTATCAGCAGAACAAAAGGGACCTGATCATGCTGAGCACCTCGTACTGCAGTAGTGCCTAAGGACCCTGATGTACACGTGCTCCACATAGGCATACGGGAACAGAAACTCTTCCAAAGAGCTTATAGTCCAGAAAGACACGAGAAGAATTCTCTCGATTTTTACAAGCGGGGAATCGAGGCACAGACAGATGAAGTGACTCACCCAAGGTTGCTCGGAGTCCAGGCAGTGCCAAGGATTGAACTCAGATATCCTGAGTCCCTATTCAGTGCCTTAACTACAAGGCCAACCTTCTTCTCTCAACTGGTCGATTTATGCTGTTGTCGGAGGAGGGGGAGGAAATCACTGGGATTTCTGCATTCCCTGGTAATCCGCTTCATATGCCAAAAATGGGAACTGACTAGAAACAATAAACACCATAAAATAGAGAGATACTGGATTCTAAATTGAATCAGCCATGCTAAACCTAAACAAATCCAACTAGAGAGTTCAGAAGTCACCCCCCCCCGCCCTTGTCCTGTGTCGCCAGAGGATCTAAAGTAAATATTAGCTCAGCAGATGCTGCCGCTGAAATATGCCTTGTGTAAACATGCTTGGCTTTCCCCAGGATAGTCGCCTTTATGTGGGGATGTTTGCTCAGCCCTATACACCCGTTCTTTTCAAATATAATTGCATAACGTTCTCTCCGGATGCAGCATGCAGTGCTGGGCAGGCTACAGCTGGGTTGACAAACAGTGACTCTGCGAAACGCACACAAGCTGGAATCCGCCTGCAGAGGCTCGGCTGACGGCAGGGCTGGGTTTTCCGTGTATGAAAGATGCTACCTGATCTTATCAAGGCGATAACAGGAGCTCTCTGGTGTCACTGGGATGGACGTTCTGTTCCCTCCCACAATCCAGCGACCTTCTTAGCCAGTGGCTGGCAGCTGTATTTTGAAGGGGGAGGGTTTCTTTTAGTTGCATGAAGTTCATGAATAAATCATTGCTTTGACTTATCCACTGTAACGCCAGTGTTTGGCAGTGCTGATGTGGGATTATCCAGCTCTGAGGATGGGACTTTTGCAGCCTCTCCACCACTCCCTTCAACTGAGCCAAAGGGGGGGGTGGAATCAGAACAGGCTGGCACCTACCATCCTGTCGTCCAAGACATTGACACAGGAGACCGTCTCTCCTTCCGGCGAGGGCAAAGGTGGCCAGACTGCATGGCTGCTGGCTCCTGAGTGACAGCCCTTCCACCAATGAGGCCTTGCCCAGCATCAATCTGCATTAGGGCAGAGGACGGATCCCAGTTTCCCGTCTAACATACGTATGTGATGAGACACACAAGGTTTTGTCCCCCTGCCTATGCCATGACTCGGAGTACAGCGCTGCTACACACAGCACTCAGCCTCCCACCGCCCTGGGAGACAGGTCAGTATTAACCCCCAGGCAAACAGCAGGGGACTAACCTGGCACAGGGACCTAGTGTAGAAACTAAGTATACAGTTTAGAGAATGCGCCGGGGACCCAGAAAGTCCTGACTCCTAGTGCAGGCTGCATTTCAGCTTCCTCGGTCTTTCTCCTGCGCCACTTCTCGCCAGCCTCTCTCATTTCTTTTTCCCTCTGAGTGCGGCCTGTTCCATACAACCTCAGATTAGGCGGTGTGGGAGGGGAGCACTGTCCACTCAGCCTCTCTGTCTGGTTTCCTCCTCAGGCGGATGTGGACAAGGCCGTGCAGGCGGCCAAGGCAGCCTTCCAGCTGGGCTCGCCTTGGAGACGGATGGACGCCTCTCACCGGGGGAAGCTGCTGTACCGCCTCGCTGACCTGATTGAGAGAGATCGGGCTTACCTGGCCGTGCGTATCGTGCTCCCTGGATGTACTCTCTGTCCTCCCCGGGGTGGTGCAGTCTAGTAACGCTGTCTGCTGGGCACTGCCGGTCTGGTTCAGCTGGGTATGGGAAGGATTCGGGCAGTGTCGCCAGAGGTGGATACGGCCGTCTCGGGGGAGGGGAGCTCGCTTGTGCGCTTGGCTGCATGCGGGAGGAGCTGGCTGTTGCAGCTCATGCACTAACGGCAGCTCTGTGGGGTACGAAGGGTAAACAAGCCACTCATCATGTTCGGCAACCCGTTCCTGCAGTCAGAGCAAAGGAGGGACCCGACTGCTTGTTCCTGTCTGCAGCGGCTCTGGCCCAGGCTTGGAACTCTCTGAACTGGCAGACGCCAGAGGCTCTTTCGCCATCAGGACTGAGTGCTCTGAGCATGCAGCAGGTGTGACCTCTGCTAGAAGGGCCTTGCAGCCTCTCGGCCAGTCCTGCTCTTGCACTGCTCTGAATCTTGCACTGTCAAAGACGGGGGAGCTAGCCTGGTTTTACTGAGCGCAGACTTTCATCCCAAGAGTCTCACTGCCTGAAGCCTCGCGGCACACTGCTGAAACAAACCCATCTGGCCCAGCCAAGGGCCTGCAGCCTCATTGCTTCCCCTACCGCTCATAAGCACGATGATAGTGATCACGACTACACTGCTCTGTCTCATTAGTGGGGAAAGGAATAACTGACTGTCCAGACTCTACCTTCGGCTGTCTTTTGGGGTGTCTGATGGTCTGACAGCTCCGTGTGCTGCAGCATGGGGTGATCCAGCTCAGGTCTTCAGCCTGGAGTTTGGAATAGCTGTGGGGTCAGTATACTCTGCCCTAGGAGAGGGGAGAAGAGGACCTTGGATCAGTCCCTTCTACCTTTCAAAAGACCCATAGCCCATGCAAGGAAGGAGAGGGAGGGAGTCTTCACAGTGTTGGGCATTTGGGGCTAGGTAGGAAGAGCTAAATGCAGAACTTGTCAAAGAGGAAACCCAGAGTCAGGCTCACCTTGGGCTGTGGCTGGGAGTCAGGGCTGGGACTATTCAAATAGGAGTTTGTAACTCTCTTCGTAGGAGCTGGAAACTCTGGATAATGGCAAACCGTACTCCATCGCCTACTTAGTGGATCTGGACATGGTAACCAAATGTATCAGGTAGGAGTTTGTTTTCTTCATGCAACGACGAGAGCAAGTCCATGTGAAGTGCTGTGAAGTCTGGCATTCAGCTGATCTGTGGTAGCTGGAGATCTGCAAATGTTGCTGTGTGGTGGGAATTCTGTCTGGGTGCTGCTGTAATTTGAGCATACTAGCTGGTTAGACTTGATCTGACCTGATGGCCTGAGGCAGGGTGAAATGCACCCCAAGCCAGTGACACTCACTTTTAATCAGTTCAGCCAGGTTAATGCAGTCAGCTGCTTCCTCAGTATGGCTCTGGAACGCGCATCTCCAAATCCTGCCTTCCTAAAGCCACATACCAACCCTGAAAGATGCTATTGGCAAATCTGAGACCTCTGAACTTGTTAAACGCATCGTAAAGAGTAATGGGCCGCTGTGAGTCCTGGCTAGACCCAAACAATCTGTTTCTGCTGTTTGTATTCAACTTGCTGTCTATAAAGCAAGGAAAATACTAACCTGTGAGTCCGGCGTCTGAAGATGTGCCAATGTTCAGGTGCTGGCTAGAGGCTGGGTGGAGGCTTCCTGTGATGAGTATTTTACACTGGCAGAATCCTGTCCTTGGGGCTTGTCCAGTTTTGAGCTGAACTTAGCTCAGTGGCATAGCTCAGCGGAATGCATGTTGCTAAAAGTAGCCTTGCCAGATGCTCATGAAATCATTAGCCGAGGAACACACAACCTGCTCTGCCAAGTGATAAGGAACCAAGTGATAAGGAACCAAGTGATAAGGAACCAAGGAATGTCAGTGATATTTGATTTGCCTATCAAAAAAACCCCCATGCTGGACTAATGGGTTTACATAGTCACATAGGTGGGCATGCCCACTCTGGGAGCGAAATAAGGCCTGTACCCTGTAAAGCTTGCAGTGAGTACTGAGCTTAGACTGCTTTGAAGGGGCTCTCGCTCAACCCTAATGCACCGTATATTTAAAAAAAAAAAAAAAAAAAGTGATTTCAGGTGACCTGAGGCTCTTAGCAATGTTGTGGCTTTTCCATTCAGGTCCCTTTTAAAATCAGTGTTTGAGAAACATTCTTCTTTGAGTCGTGGTCCCTATGTGTATTCCAAATATGGGGGCACATGCGTGCCATGTGCTGGAGCCAGGAGATTTTTTGTAGCAGAGTCTGTTGACCCACATGTGCGTCATGCGTCAACTCGTGTCTCAGGCACGGTTATATTAGGTCATGCGGGGCGACGCCTCTGTGGTTCCCTCTTATTGCCACAGGGTCAGAGTCTGAATCCCTGCCTGAGATGTTAAAAAAAAAAATTCACTCTTATTCCTAAGTGGGAGACTTCTTGTCCTAAACCAATGACTAAAACAATGTGATTGTCAGGTACTACGCTGGCTGGGCTGACAAATGTCATGGAAAAACCATTCCCCTAGATGGAGACTTCTTCAGTTACACAAGACATGAGCCAGTAGGGATCTGTGGACAGATCATCCCGGTAAGTAAAATGTATCATGGGCCTACAGAAATGTACCTTGGCATAGAGAGTAACATTAAAATGCAAGTTTCTGGCCTCTGCGAGGCACGATTTCGCTTTAATACTGAGGGAAATTACGCTTAGTAGCCCTTTACGTTGCTCTGGCAGTGAGGAAGCAGACTTGATGTAATTGTCAATCCGACTCTGTGCATCCAGCTGTGAATGAGAGAATTCGAACCCTCTTTACTGCAAGTTCCTCATTTACACTTATAGCTCAGATCTGATGCAACTTCATTTGTATCTAATCTTATTTCTATGAATTGCTGTGGACATAAAATAGTGTGTAACGATTACCTTGCTAGAGATCAGACATGGTTGTGATGCACTGTGCTTGTGTGTCTACTAATGAGCAGGAATTGGATGTGAACCTTTAATTCTGGAATCTTAATCTGTTAGCGAGTTTAGCATGAACTTTTTCATAATCAAGCTCTTGCAGACACTCCACTATCAATGTTTCAAACCAACTCATGGGCGATTAGAAGAGGCCTGGTTTCCAACAGTTAAGATTACAACTTTCAAGTTAGACATAACTTTTGTAAATAGACATCCCCCAAAATACGTCACTCATTTAAAAATAGCATATCTTGAGAGGCAGAGACCCAGCTCTTCACTCTATCTACTAATCTCCTCTGTGTTTGTTCCTAACTATTTGATAGTCTCCAGAAGTGAGTGAACAGCTCTCCTGTTCAGTCAACTCTAGCTATGGGAATTTAACTTAATCTTCTACTTCTTGGCCCCCATCGGATGAGCCATGCAGGTATTTGCAGTTAATGCTGCACCCATGTCTAGAATATCCCAGGAAGGACGGCCTTGAGGTTTCTGCACTTGACTGGGATGTGGAGTTTTGGGTTCCGTTCTTAGCTCTGCTTGGATCCTGTGATGGGGTGTGTGATTTACATATTAATAAGTAATGAAATGAATAAAAACTTCTAAGATACAAGGCCAGAGGTCAGGCCCATAATGTAGAATCATTTAAGTAAGTTTTCAGGAAGTCGTTTTAAGTGTCAATGAAAAGGCTTTAACTTTTTTTGTATCAAAACTTAAACTTCTGCAGTTCCTTCTTACCAGCGCATGAACCAAGGGCAGGGATAGCGAAAGGAACCACAAATTTATAATCCAGGGTGTTAGTAAGGCAGGGATGGAAAGGGAGACAAATACAGGGTTGGATCCACAGCTGGTGAAAGTGACTTCAGTGGAGATGAACCAACTACAGAAGCTGGGGATCTGTCAGACCCTTATTCATCTCTCCAATGAATTCAAATGGAGAGTCAGTATTTTCAAATGGAGTCAAGAAGGTTTCCTTGTGTCTTGCAGTGGAATTTCCCACTTCTGATGCAGGCGTGGAAAATCGGGCCCGCCTTGGCCACTGGGAATGTGGTTGTGATGAAAGTGGCTGAGCAAACACCCCTGACAGCTCTTTATGTGGCCAGTCTGATCAAAGAGGTGAGAGAAAAAGCTGGTTCTGACTTATACTTCCATCTGTGGTTGTGCAATGTGCTATGACCACACAGCAACACACAAAGAGTGGGTTACAGGAACCTATATGAGGCAGGGGCCATGGTGGTGGAGGAGCAGCCAGAGCAAAAAGTTGCCATGGCCGAAGAGGAAAAACGTGTTTTGGGTTTTTTTAAACGAATTCCAGCACCTAGACTAACCAGATGTCATTTCTGTCCCTGCCCTTCTTCCCGGCAGATACAGGAGATGCTGCTTTAGAATTGGGATGGAGTTTTCAATGGACTTCAGTGGGCTAACTAAGCAAAACAAACTTAAATGAATGCTGTCCCTTTAAGTTAGCCGGGGGTCACCTAAACTGGCAATCTGGCTTTAAGCTACTGGAGGCAGGTGTCTGTGGTCTAGCAAAGTCCTTAAAAGGCTGCAGCCTGGAGGATGTGAGTGAAGTGGAGAGGAGCTTTGTTTTTTGGGGGGCAGGGTATTGGAGGTTGGTGTGACTGACAGGGCTACGGGTCCTCTTGATTTGTAAAGGGAATAATAAAGTAACATCAGTTTTCTTTGGCTGGTGAACTTACAGGCTGGATTCCCACCAGGGGTGGTTAATATTGTTCCCGGCTATGGGCCCACTGCAGGGGCTGCCATTGCGTCCCACATGGAAGTAGATAAAGTGGCCTTCACTGGCTCCACTGAGGTAAGACGCGGCAGGTCTGCATCTCTGTCAACCGTCTCGTGTAGGTGGCCTGTGTAAAATTTATGTTCTGTATCAAACGCTAAAAAACTGTTTTGCCTTAGTTTTAAAAACACAGCTGTCTTTAAGCACCATGAGTGATTTGTAACCAAACTAAGCCTTACTCTGTTCAGATGGTCTTTTTGGAACGGTTCTTCTTAAAGAAGTTTGCCTTTGGGCTGCTTCTTTGTAGGTGAAGTTTAATCTCTGTGCAGACTTCAATGATTCAGCTAAAATGCAGACAATGAAGGGATTATAAGGAAACCGCTGACAGATACCTAACACCAGTAACCCAGCCAGGTGACGCAATAAACTCTATCAGGTGCTGAAATATCTAGGATGCTGGGAGATACACAACACGCTGATTTTAAATTCTGTATGTCTCTCTCAAATCAAATCCACACAAGCTGTACATCTGTGTCCAGCTCTGCTTGGTCAGAGGTTCTGATGTCTGTCATTACTGTTGATTTTTGTTACCGCCTAGACTTCCTTAATGAAATCGGAGTGGAGTACAACAACATGGCTCTTATAGTGTATGTCCTTGCACTAGCTGCTTGAAAAGCATTAGGACAAAATCAGACCCTTCACTGCAATGCCCGAAAGCATCAGAGTAACACAGAGCAGCTATAAGAGTTGCTTAGTACAGTGGTTCATAAACTTTTTAGTAAGGTGACCCACCAACTGTATTTTGTCTCTCTCTTTTTTGTGTGTGACCCCCAGGGTCCAAATTTTGGGGGGGAAATCATAGGCCAACATCCTTCGCCACTGCCACCGCCTGCTCCTTGCCCCACCAAGAAGGCTCCGATCTCCCACCTTCTGTCCTGGCACCACAACCCTAATCCCAGGCCGGAGGGAAGGCCCTGAAGTGGGGCGGGGAGGGGGTGCGTTTGGTTTGGAGAGTGAGCTGGCCCCGCATTTAACCCCACGGGGCTGGGCCCAGCTCCTCGCTCTGGGCGTTGTGGTGCACAGGTTGAAGTGCCATTCACTCAAATTTGGCCCAGCCACTCCCTCCATTGTGACAGGAGTTGCTGCTTTGGGGTGAGTGCAGAGCAGGCTTGCTCTCTAACCCCCCACCTCCCAGGGCCTCCACAACCCACATGGAACCTTCCATCCACTAATCATTTGGGAAACCCTAGCTGAGAGGTGTTTATTTCCTAATCTTGATTCTGCTCCTTCCGATACAGGTTGGCCATCTGATCCAGAAGGCTGCAGCAGAGAGTAACCTGAAGAGAGTGACGCTGGAGCTTGGCGGGAAGAGCCCAAATATCATCATGTCTGATGCTGATAGTAAGCACCGGCTCAGTGCAGTGTTTGAATTGTAGCTCTCGGGATGGCTTTTTGCAGCCAGGATTTGGGAAAGGCTGGAAGGTTCTAACAGTGTTTCCCACATAAGCTCTTATATGGAGGGACACTCTGGATTCCTGTTGACGGCGCCACCTGGCTAGTGTCTTAGAGTATAGGTGCATCTTGGGAGGAGTATCTTACACACAATGAGGCAGCCAAAATGGTGTATCAGCATTTCCTCACAAAACAATGGAGGGCGTGGGTGGGGATGGGGGAACTAATTTACCCACAAATTACACTTCTTTGTTGTTTTCCTGCAGACCTCTCACATCTTTTACTCATTCTTTTGGGTAGTGTTTCCTCCCATTCTTTCTTCCATTAGGTTTTGCTTCACTGCTGTGCCTGCCTCTTTCTAACCTCTTGCATTTTTTCTTAGTTCTCTCTCCTATTTCTCTTCCATGTGGATTTGCGTGTGTGCGTGCACCTCTCACTTGAGCCAAGAAACTGGCATGCTCTGTAAGTGGTGGTGGGGGAAGGAAATTTTGCTGGATCCGAAACAACTTTTCCGATTTGTTTAATTTCTAATAGACACTGCAGTTTGGGTAGAATTTGATCTAAATAAAGACTTGTTCAGCATGTAGATCCACATTCACACCCTTGCTATAAGAGCAGTAGAACTTTCCATATGAAGTGACATGAGCGGACGGGAGTTCATAACCCCGACGTTCTTGCTGTTGGCATGAGGAAGATTCTCCCCTAAGCCATTTTTTGAATTTTTGCCATCTTTCCTAGTGGACTGGGCTGTCGAGCAAGCCCACTTTGCCCTATTCTTCAACCAAGGCCAGTGCTGCTGTGCTGGATCCCGGACGTATGTCCAAGAAGATGTATATCATGAGTTCGTAGAGAGAAGCATTGAGAGAGCCAAGTCCAGGGTGGTTGGAAACCCATTTGACTCTCAAACTGAACAGGGACCTCAGGTGAGAGCATGAAGCTTCAGTTTTCCTTCTCTTGAGATGCTACTTGATTGTGCATTGAAACTTGACACTGTATCCATGAACCAGTAGGCTAGAAGGTACTTGGCACTCACATGCCTAACTTGCGTTAACTGTTGCCCGTTATCTAAATGAAATGGGGATGAATGAACTGGCTTAGATAATCACTTGACCTCAAAATACTCCATCTGAAACTATTAGATACAGCAATTTCTGCCCTTGCAGACTGGCTTAGGAATCTGTCTAAATGCAGCATTGTTGTTCTATTCACGCCTTCCTAATTCCATATAAAGAACTGGTGTATATAGACCAGAATGTGGTGGAATCCTTTTCTCTCTCCATAAGGATCAAACTGACCTATCGCTATTCTTTTTGATCTTAGGTAGATGAAGAGCAGTTTAAGAAGATCCTTGGCTACATCAGCACTGGGAAGCAGGAAGGAGCCAAACTGCTTTGTGGTGGCAATCCTGCTGCAGACAGGGGCTATTTCATCCAGCCGACCATCTTTGGAGATGTGCAGGACAACATGACCATTGCTACAGAGGAGGTCAGAACAACTGATTTGTAAATCTCTCTTTTCTCTAACTTTCTGCCAAGTGTCGTCTTTCTTTTTTGTTTTATCTCTTGATGCTAGGGACTACAAGTAACAGAATTCCATAAATTATTATCTGAACTCTAACTCTTGCTAGAATCAGAAGAAAAATGGACAAACCATCATCCAGAAATGTTTTTCATTTAGATTTTTAAGGCTAGAAGGGACCAGTGTGATAATTTAGTCTGACTTCCTGCATAATACAAGCCAGAGAACCTCACCTAGTAGTTTCTGCATCAAGACTGTAACTTTTGTTGCAGCTATAGGCTAGACCAGGGGTTGGCAACCTTTCAGAAGTGGTGTGCCGAGTCTTCATTTATTCACTTGAATTTAAGATTTTGCGTGCCAGGAATACATTTTAACGTTTTTAGAAGGTCTCTTTCTATAAGTCTATAATATATTAACTAAACTATTATTGTATGTAAAGTAAATAAGGTTTTTAAAATGTTTAAGAAGCTTAATTTAAAATTAAATTAAAATGCAGAGCTCCTTGGACTGGTGGCCAGGACCCGGGCAGTGTGAGTGCCACAGAAAATCAGCTCTCGTGCCATAGGTTGCCTACCTAGGGTGACCAGACGTCCCGATATTTAGGCGTTTGTCCTGTGTCCTGACCGATGTTTGGTCAGGACGCAATTTGTCCCGATATTTTTTTTTTTCTTCCGCCAGTGGGACTCTTTCACCCCCTCCCCCCCCCGTGTCCCGATATTTTCTTCATCCCATCTGGTCACCTTATGCCTACCCCTGGGCTAGACTACGTGTTTTTTTTGTTTGTTTGTTTGTTTTTTAATATGTCCTGTTTTGATTTCACAGATATTTGGGCCAGTTATGCAGCTCTTGAAGTTCAAAACCATTGAGGAAGTCATTGAGAGAGCAAATAACTCCAAGTATGGTCTGGCAGCAGCAGTCTTCACGAAAGATCTTGACAAAGCAAACCACGTGTCCCAGGCATTGCGGGCTGGAACTGTCTGGTAAGAGTCTTCTACACACAGGATCTCTATTGCCAAATCCTTCCCCTGAGTTTTTTTTTAAAGCTGTGGCTTTCTCATTCAAGCTGCCTCCTTCATTAAATGTATAAACTGTGTTTTATTACACACCTTGGTGCAGGTACAAAACTAAAAACCAAACCAAATGTCAAAAGTCTCAAACACTAATAAAATCCCCAACCTTCCTCTGGCAAAATCTGTGCAAACAGATGAGCCTTGAAGAGTAGACGGAGGCTTGGTGGGTGGGATGGAAGAAACAAGGGGGGGTGGGACCTTGCCAACTCCCAGCCCTCTACCACTTGAATTTAGAAGCTGTTAGGTAAGCAGAGAGGTTTGTGCCGTCTTGGCTGCTGCAGCACAATACAAAAAGAGCGGTGTGGCTAAGGTAGTCAGGGCTTTTACTTTAAAAGTCAAAACGTCTTGAACTGTATTGTAGAAACAAACTGGAATCTAGTGAAAATTCTGGAACCCCAGCATCTCGCTTTCCCTTCTAGAAATGGCATGGAGTAAGCAGGTAGTCAGTATTTAAAGGTGGCCAGATAGAGGCAGCCTCAATGCTTGGTGTGCTGACAGGAGACCTGAATTGAATACCTGACTCTGTCTTGATGTCTGGGTCAGTGGGGGTGAGGTTAGTACTCAACCAGCAGAGGAGTGATCGTTGTACCTTATTTCCACCCCCCGCCCCTTCCCCAGACACACACCCTTCCCGCCTGACTCTCTGATGGATGCTGAATTGTGCCTCCTCTGGATCTGCTTGACCAAAAGGGTGGTATGTGGGAGAGAATCTTTGTAGATGTGGACTACTTGCTGTAACTGAATCTGAGGAAATGTTCATCTCTTAATCATGGAGACTTTCATGGAAAGGCCTTGGTACTGTAGATGCTCTGGAGCGACAAACTGCTTCTAAGGTTTGATTTCCATTCCAGGATAAACTGTTATGATGTGTTTGGAGCTCAGGCCCCATTTGGTGGGTACAAAGCATCTGGGAATGGGCGAGAGTTGGGGGAATATGGCCTGGAGGCATATACAGAAGTGAAAACTGTGAGTATCAAAGCGCGCCAGAGGAAAACACTAGAGATCTGGGCTTTGTACCTTTTGACACAAGCCTGCTAGAAGAATGAAGTTGGCCCTCAGCATTCAGGGTCACGAACCGTCCTCTTTTCATTTATCACTTTAATTCTTGTAGCTCTGAATTTTATGCTTCTAAAATAACACAACGTTTGGCACTTGCTTAGCATGTTTTATTAGAGAATGCCTGAGCACTTCACAAATGGTAAATAAACTTCACATACCTCTGTGAGGTAGGACAGCTAACCTCTGCCTCAAGTTTCCTCACCTGTAAAATGAGGATGCGTGACTTGCTCAAAATCTCAGTGAGGCAATGGCAGAACTGAGGCATCCTGGGTTCTATTCTAACTTCCAGTTTATTGCCCCACTGAACACTATCTTCAAGAAACCTCTTAGAATCCCCCCGTTTTAAGTGCATTTGATTTGTAAAGAATGAGTGGGCTAGTAATGAACTCATTTGGGAAAGAAATTAAGCCTGCATTTCTGAAGAACATGTGCTGCCTAGAAACTTGAATATCAGCCACTTAATAGTTGGAGTGTAGTTTGTTCTTGGAATGGGAGACCTCCAAGCAGTGCTGACTATTTAAGTGCCACTCTTCCATCCAAATCAAGATTGAATCCATGCCTTCACATGTGTGATATTAGAAGAAAGGAAACTACTAAACTGAAAGTCCAGAAAAGTGAGCTCTGTTGAACTGTAAAATTGTGGTAAAAACCCACCACATGGTGCACTTAAAACTAGAGTATAGAGGATGAGTGAGCCACAGGGAATAATCAGTAACAGGGATGACCTAATGTCTCTTCCAGTTCTAATTTCTGTGGTATTTATACTCGAGCAATGGGAAGGGAACAAAGTGAATCTTATAAATAACCCTTCAAATATAGGAAACTAACCCATATTATTCTTTCTAGGTAACAATAAAAGTTCCACAGAAGAACTCTTAAGGAACATGCTAGTTGCTCCATGCAGCTGAACCCTTCTATGGAATTGAAGTTTAATGGGATAAGAACATGGGGAAACCCTTCTTAAAGCAAGCAAAACCTGAAGTCCATAAGTGCAAAGTACATTAACTTTTTTTTAATGTTTCTAAAGATTTTTTTTGTTTTGTTTAAAGTGCCTGAGGCAATTTCTTGTTCTCTGCTTGCCTGAAACTTCATTTAGCTTTAACTTTTTTTATACCAAACATAATTCTCTGTGCACTAGCGTTACACATTTGGGTAACCTTGTTTGCATTTGTCTGAAGAATCTAATGTGCTCTTTTTGAAATCATTTGCCTGCTTTATGAAAATATCACTACTAGAGACTACCAATTAATTGCTTATAATTGGCTTGCTATTATATATAAAAATAAATCTATTTGCCTGATTTATGAGAGTACTCGCCACTGACATGCATGAGCAGAATTTGGCCCTCTAACCTAGCAGCAGAGATCAGGAAGATACTGTGTTACACAAACTATAGCTACTAACTCTGAATGTATGACTTTTTTGATAATCTGAATTACTCTGAATCTAGGTAAAGTCTAAGCTTTTTCTTTCCTACCCTGTCATCTGTGAAATATCTTCTTGTACTATTTGCCCTTTCATAATAAACATACTGGTGTTTAACCTGCCAGACTATGGGAAAGTTAATCCTATATTTTGGTTGAGTTTAGGGATTGTTATATTCCAAAACTGTTAACCCAAATTAAAGTGCACGCAGAAGTTAACGTTTTCATACATCAGATACTCAACAAGTACTACCAATTTTGATACTAATTTCAGGAATTATGCCTTGGATAAAGTCTATGAAAAACAAAGCTAACTTCAGAAAAAACACAGTCTACCACCTTTAATGTTCAGCTTCAGTTTTCTGCAAAGAAACAGCTGAAGCATTCAGAATTTCCTAGCAGAAATATTACCTTTACTTTGTATGGGTAATATATCCCTGTCCTTCATTAATCGGTGCTCTAAAAGAGAAAAACTAAAGAATTTCATTACCCAGATAATCTTCTCTGCCTCCAGAAAAAGGCAAATACTTCAAACTGGATGTAACAATATAACCTCTGTGATGTAGCTTCTTACCTGAGCCAAATGGATGAGATTTTTTTCCCTTTTAAAATGGCTGGGGGGAGGAGACACTGCAGGTGAATGGCATTAGGTTGCCATCTACAGGACACTAACCTTTCCCATTATTGTGGAAGTTTACACCTATGCCTATAACCGCAACAGCTGTTGCTGTTTAACTGAAGCTTATTCTCAGTAGACGATAGATGCACTTTTCCCCCCTTTCACTGAGGGTCCCTGCGTGCCGATTATGCTGATGGCTTTGGATGATGTGGCCCTGTTTACACTAGACACAATTTGTTTGCCCCCATTACCAGTCTCAGTAGTAACTGCTGACACATGCTGCAGTGTTGGAAGGGCCCGAGCCCAAGGCCCCTGCAGCGAGCTCAGGTTTTTCAGCAGCTGCCAGGGTGCAGAACCCCGGTCGCTACCAGAAGGGGACAGGGCACAAATAACGTCACCACGGCCAGGCTTTCGCCCGGGGAAAGGGCTCCGGGCTTCTCTGCCGCAGGAACCGCCAGGCCCCCGTTAGCCTCGGCGCTGAGCGCCCCACGCCGCCGCCGCAGCGAGCGAGGCACTTCCCCCCCTGGGCACAGGGAAGCGCAGCCGGGCTGGGGCAGAGCGGGAACCCGGGTCTCTCCAGTTCACGTCCCCGGCGCCCTGCCTCAGCGCGGGACTTCCCTGAACAAGGCCCCGGCCCCGCCAGTCCCCCCCCGCTACCCCCCAACGACACAGGCTCGGGGAGTCTCGCCTCCGCCCCTCGGGCCTCACACGGAGCGGGCCGAGCCCTAGGGAGCCGGCTACGGCTATGGCCCCACCCCCACAGCCGAGCTATCACGGCGACGACAGGCCCGTAGGCTGACACCGCCGCGACCCCAGCGCAAAATGGCGCTTCAGACTGGCCTCGGCCCGGCCCAAATTTCATTGGCCGGAAATCTCGCGAGATCTCGGGCGGGACTGTCCCGCCATGACCCATCTCGCTGGTGCAGGCTCTTTCGGGACATTTTCGCGCAGTGGGCGGGTCCTAGCTGGCTCTAGGGCGGAGCTACGGAGGGGGGGCGGATCTGGTTTCTCGCTCCGCCCCTTCCCCCGCTTGTTTGGCCTCATCTGCCCCATATCTCTTACGTCATCAGTGAGCGCCTCAAAGGTCGAAGGCCCTCTAAGGGGTCCTTGGTAGCGGCGGCGTCTTCTTAGACGGGCAATGCGGGCGCCTGTTGATTATATAATCGCCGCGGAGGTGGCTTCTAAAATCCTCCTAGTGGCGGGGGCAGTTAGCGGCGGGTGCGGGCCCCCGAGCTGCGTTAAAGCGGGTACCGCACCGGGTGACTCCGTGCGTTGCGCAGCCCGGCGGGGCTGTCCCGCACCAGGACCCCGGCAATGTCTGGCTCCCAGGCAGCGCTGGCCGTAGCGGAGTGTCGGCTGCGGCGATTACCGGGTTAAGCGCCAGCCTCCGGGGCCTCCTGTGCCCGCTCAGAGACGCCTCCCGGCCCCTCCCAGCGCCCCCTCCCGAGCCCCCGAGCCGGCCGCGCGGGGATGAGGCGGCGCAGCGGCACAAAGGCTCCTCGGGGGCTGCCCGTTGCCTAGTGCGGGCGCGGCCCGGCCCCCCCTCCAGCTGGCCGGCGTCCCTCTGGCTCCCCCGTCACCGGCTCACCCCTTTCCCGTGTCCTCCAAGCTCCCCCGCCACGCAGCGGGCCCGGGTCCCTGCCCTGCTCCCACGGCCTCCTTTCCTCTCTCCCTGGGGACCGGCAGGCGGGATCCCCCGCCTCCCCTCCCCTCCCCGCTCAGCTCGGGGCCCCGTGGGGGAGGATGTCGGAGGATCACGAAATGGATAAAATGATTAAGGTAGGAAGGAGGCGCCGGAGCTCGGGGACTCCCCCACCCCCCAGCAACTCCCTCTTCCCCTCCCCCATGCCTTTCCGTTCGGGATCTTCAGCCCCCTAAAACAGCTCACTCCTTTCGCTTTGGGGGCTTGGACCCCAACCCAAAAATCTCTTGGGGGTTGTGTGGGGGGGTGTCACCCATAGTGTTGGGTGCAATCTCTGCAGGGGCCACACATCGTTGTTCGGGGGGCGGGGGGGAGAGAGAGAAGAGAACCTGGCTCATCTTGTTTCACTCAGATGTCTTACATGTCTTGGGGATGATAAATCTGAGCTCCCTCTTACAAATCTTATTCCTTCCACCAACATATTCTTTTGCACATGCTGTCTCTCTGAAAACAAACTTCAGCCATCTGTGTCCTTTGATGCTGGGAATAAAGAGCTAAAATATTTAAATATTAGTTACTTTAATTACAGTGCTGTTAAATTTGGCAATGGAAATTTAACCAGCTGGCAGAATAGGTCTGTGCTATGGTTATTGGCTGATCATTGGTTTGAGTGCTGTTAGGGTAATAAATATGTAGGAACTCTGATACTACGTTGAGTATAAAAACTTGCACCCACATCCCACCGATTGCAGGAGCACCACCCTGAAGTCTTTTGCCTTGTAGTGGACCAAATCTACCCAGACAGTTTTGTAGTCTCACTCCTCAAATTGATATGCAGGAAATTTGTCCACTTTAAAAAAAAATGCTGCTCTTTATGAAAAGAGACTTGGCATGTGTGATGTCTGTTTTTTGGGAGAGAGGGGAGGGCACAAAAACTTAGGTTTGCACAACAAGAATTATTGTAAGAACTTAAGGTTCAATAGGAAGTTGTCACTTGCATGAGTTGATTTCCTGAGGAAAATAGTGAAAGTCAGTGAGACAAAACAACAATAAAAATGTACTAGAGGATTTCTGCAACTTTTTGGTCTTGCACCAAAAGTTCACTACTGCCAGCTGTAAGGCCTTCATAAATGTGTTAGAATCCCTTCCTGACTCATATCATTAGCACTTCATAATCCTAGATAAGTACTACTTTTGCTAATGAAGCCACAAAGATAAAACCGACAAATTCCAGAAAGGCACCAAAATTAAATACAAGTGGAACCCGAGGAGAAAAAGCATTTTGAGTCTCCTCTCCTCAACCTCCCACCATCCTTTCAAGACCTGAGGGGTTTCTTATAGGGCACATATAAGAAAATATGAGCTATTTAAGTTTCTGTATAATCTTATAAGTTTGGAGTCTAGATTTATTTGAAAATGCGATGATGGATCTTGCTTTTTAACAATGCTAGCATGGCACTTTGGTCTGAGCATCAGGTTGGGAATACCCATCCATCTCTGAAACAACACAGTCAAATACCAACAGGATACATCATTCCTGAGGTAATAGTCTGAGTACAGTGCTCAGTACACTGAGTAGACACTACAATCCTGTGGCGCAGTTTGTAAGAGTAAGTGTTGGCCTCGATGTCCTTGGTTTAAAATCCACAACCCCCTGATGTGTATTGTGGTATCTGCCAGCCATCTACCTGGCTGCTATTCTCAGGATAGCTAGTTAGCAGTGTATACTGTATGATCCTTTGGGATAAAAGGCATTATATCAATTCAAAATAGAATTTAATCCTTCATTAAAGCATGAGGTTGACCTTTCTATTTATCATTGATCAAACATGATTATTAAAGTTTGTTTTCATGCCCATTGGTTCAAGTTCCCCAACAAAAGTTGGGAGAGTGTAGATCACTGTGCCAGCATGAACTAGCAGACATTGGAAAGTACATTTGAGCAATACAAATCCACTTGTGTTTGAAGATCAGGCATTAATTACTCCAAATAAAATGTTTAATTGATTTTGATGTTAAATATGAATGGTTCTTTTTAAAATCCTTCTCTACAATTTTTCACTGGTCTAGGTGGGAAGTGTTGGGAAAACAAATTTGCAAGACTTTCCCCCAAATAGTTGATACATGCCCTCACCTTCTGCCCGAGAAGAGCTTAGTTGGTTAGCTGAGACCCTGCCACTCACTTGCAGGGCTGTTGGAGCCTGGATAGGAGATGTGTGGCATGAGTGCCCACACCATTGTTTTTAAGTGCCCTCTGCTTATTGAATGGAAGTTGAACTCCTTACCACATTGGAACTGTAACTGATGGAGGGAGGTTGCAGGAAATATATGGCAATGAGTGTGAACCCCAGGAAGCAGGCTTAGTTCATCCTTAAGCCCAAAACAATAAAAGGCATAAAAACTCCACCAATATAGGTGAGAACTTTTAACTTCAGCAGAATGTTCCATGCACCCTCTTTGCATAACAGGCATGAGTGTTTGAAGCAATTTTAAGGTACAATTTAGCACATTTAAAATCCCTTCAGTAGTAGCAGCTGAAGCACTTTCATTCTGATCATCTGCAAATTAGTTCCAGCTGACCTGCCAGTCAATTTACAAGTTCACTGCTTCACTACACTGCTACTCCAAGTTGCCAGGCCTTTCCAGCTGGAGAGCTAACTATAGTACACTGCTGTCTTTGCTACCTGCATCCATAGGTGCTGTCTCAGCCCTTCAGAAGCAATTTCCTCCATCTCTCCCCCCCAAAAAACAACAACTTTCTTCAGTTTTGTTAGAGAATCTATAGGTTCATTTCAGAAGTTTTAAAATGGCATTTAGTCTTGTCTGAGCTCATGGCTTTAGCCTGTACCTTTCTCCTCTCGTGGTCTCTTTGTCCTATATAAGGCAGGAAGAAACAGTTGTCTTGCTGGGCTTCTCTGAGGGAGGGTTTTTAATTCCTCCTTGCATCAAGGAAATTCCAAGTTATTCCTTGGATGGTCTTATAGATGCCATGAATATTGTTTGCCATTCTGTTTGGGCAGGGAACATGCTGAGGTGGTGTAGAGTGATGTGTGAGCCATTGTTCAAAGAGATCCTGTCTATACTTCAATATCTTTTTAGAATGAAAAGGCAATTTGTTCTAACAGCCTGCACTCTCATTATACAAATAACTGATCAAAGAATAAAACACTGGGATAAATCTGTCCCTTTATATGATATTCTAAGATCATTGCAACTGATAAATTGATAAGAGAACTACACTTTGTCAGTGTTATTACTTGAAAACAGTAAGCTAAGTAGTAGGCACCTGCTCTAATTTTCTCTTATTGCCTCTAAAGGGGGTATAACTGGGACGTGAAAGATGCTTGAAATTTTGCCTTTGTACCTTTGTTCATGCCACTTGTTTATTATTAGCACCCAACTTTACTAAGCACTCTGCAGGTCATCTAGAGAGGCAAGCTCCCTGTCCTAGACAGCTTACAATATAATTTTAAATTCATGTCTCCCCTTTACCCTGGGAAGTGTTCCCTTATCCTTACATGTGATTCAGTTCCTTTCAAATCCTGCTTAAAATACCACATGTTCTGGGAGGCTGTTCAACATTAACCCACCAACTGCAGTGTATACTGGGGGTCTTTTAAATTAATTTAATTTAAAAAGACTGGCCATTTGAGTTTTGCCTCTTCAGCCTGTCAGTAATATATCTGAACATCTATATTTTACTTTGATGATCCACTTCTTTATCTAGAGGATGACTTTCTCTGTTTACAGCTCTGAGCACACAGGTGCTTACATACGCAATTAGTTGTCACACATTCCAGAAAATGACCAGTACAGATCTTGCAGGGTGAGGGAAGGATGAGGAGCAGAAAGAACTCAGACCCTGGCTTTGGTCACTATTGTACTACTTAGTCTGACAGAAAGTATATAGGAAAGACTAGTCAAAATAGTCACTTGGCAAACAGTTTATTCTGTTCGCTGCATCCTCTTAACATTTTTCTCCTGTTTAATGTTTCCCCTGCATTGTCGATCCCTACTTGCTGTGTTCCTTATAGCAAGCCAGAAAACAAACTTATATAAATTACTTCCTGGGAGGAACAGCATCAGGAACAATATAGAATATATATTTCCCTGGAACTATATTAACAGCTAGCTTGTATAAATCTATACGCTTCTCCGGTGGTATTGTTAGATGACTGTCTTTAACAGCAGTGGTAGAAGTTTTAGCCACAACACTGTCTATGTTAAGGCCCCCCACATATACAACAAATGATGTAATGTTTAAGAAATATGTTTAAATAGGATAGTTCCTGAGGCATATAGTACAGTTTGGGCTTGTTTGTGCAGATTGGAGAAAAAAATGGTTATTATGAGTGTGGTTCCTAAACAAACAAGATCAAACCAGTTTTTAGCACTGGCCTCTGCTGTGCTTAAGTTGTAATGGAAGGATCCAAAGACTGGAAACCTCAGTTCTTTAGCAAGATGCTAATGTGGACAGAACCAAAAGGTAAATTCAAATTAAAAAATATTCATCCCCAGTTTATTTTTTGGGAGGGAGAAGGGGTAAGGCAGAACTCAGAAGCAAGATAGTGTTGCATACTATTATTTCCCAGGCCCCTTCTTCTATCAGTTGGTTACCCCATTCAGAATGCTAGCATGACCAGCTTTAGCAAACTGCCACAGCAGCACAGAAAATGTTACACTATCGCACCATGTTGTTATGCTAGTATTTGTCTGGGTGTGTAACTTTCCTTGGGAAAGTGAAATAAAAGCACATTTTTCCATTGATTTGTCTCTCTCAAATCTGGTCTGCAGATATGTGCTTTTCAGAAAGGTTGCAGTAATTGTTTTTTCCTTTTTGCATAGGAAACCTCCATTTTAGAGGAGTACAGCATTAACTGGACTCAGAAGCTGGGAGCTGGAATCAGTGGTCCAGTTAGGTAAGACAGTATACCAGCTGATTTGTGTAGGCCATCAAATTGTCATGTTAGTAGCAAAGGAGGGAGTATATATTTTAACTGTGTTAATAGTAGAAAGATGTGTAACTCTTGAAAAGTTCCTCTCGTTTAGTTATAAGGAAATAGAAAGTTTGTGTGTAGTAACAAGTTCTTGACTCTGATGTAAGGTACCGTGTACGTGGAGTGTGTATGTGACTTGGGTACTCTGCCACTATTGGGAATGTTTGAAATAGAAGTAAAAATCCTTCATCTCATCTCTCTCATTTTGCCCCATCACCCACCATTCTATTTGTAAAACAAACTAGGACTAGTTATGTGCTTGGGCAAGATGCTCTTAGAAAACCCTGTTCCAGCATCTATTTCTCTTTCTAAAACGCTGTCCATACAATGCAGAAGGCACCACGCCCATCTATAGTATTGTCAGTTGGTTATTCAGCACTAGATGCCTTTTAGTTAATTTTACCAGCTCTTTTTTCAGCTTAGGTGACGCCAATTCAGCTACTGTAACTAGTCCAGTATCTGTTACCAGAACTAACTGGGTCATTAACAGTCTTATCACTGACATGCAAGAACTGGGCCCTGCCTATGAAGCACCATGAAGAGTCTCTGTCCACCTGAAACCGCAGAACAGACATTTGTGCTTCTGTCCTTTTGACTCACCGCTGGAGTGCCCCTTCAGGGCTGGGTCTCATCTACTGCCCCCCGTTGACAGTCGTTCTTGTCCTGCAGGGGCTTGCTTCTTCTCATGGCTCAGCTGCCTGGCAAGGTTACATTTAGTCCCCACTCCCAAGTCCAATAAACTAAACTCAGACATAACCCTTTGCCCCTAGCCTGACTCCCTCCTCTACAGATTCTTTAACCTGAAGGTCTAGCTCCAAATGCAACAGTCCTCCCTGCATTGTGTCAGGATGTTCCCATACCACCTTTCCCAGGGGTGGGTAAGGGAACCCAGGGCCTCCCTCTCCTCTTAGTGCCAATTTAGAGACTCCATGGTGAGCAGCTAAGGTTTGTTCCCTTTGACTCTTGCAGCTTCCTGGAATTCTCTCGACCTTGGCTTTTCTTCAGGCCCTTTCCCCTAGTGTTCCCCCTGCCTCTCTCTAGGCCATTCTTCACTCTCTAACAACCAGAGATGGACTGAAAAATCACCCTTCCTCCCTTTATACTCACCACCCAGCTGGGCTTCATCTTGTTGGACCTAGCCCCGCCTCCAGGTGCAACCAGGTTTCTTAATTGAGCTGTTCTGACTCCAGTTAACCCATTTAGTGCCAGTATGGAGAATATACTTCATTACAATCCTGGAAAACAAACTTCACTGCCTCCATCACTGGGAGAATGAGAGGGAGAAGACCAATTGGACCATCTCATCTATTTCCCTGTCCAGGAAGGATGATTTCTTACATTTTCTATTACTCTGTCCCATCTAGTTTGAAATGTTCTTTATTTGTTTATATTTGATGGCTGCCAAATAGGCCTAAGACACTTCCCTCTGAAGCAGTCCAATCATTAATATTAAATATACATTGCACAAGTGCTTGTTTTCAACATGGTCAGGGGCCCTGTCAGAACAATGGGCTTTGCATTGGAAACATTGTATGTATTATTGCTGATTAGACTCTACATTCCAGGTGTTTAATTTGTCACTGAGTTTTTAATCAAAAGCTACTCACTTAATTATTAACATGTACAATATATTGTTTCTAATCTGCAAAGCTATTTACCAATTTCAGTCCTTGCCTTCTCTTGAATCAAGGTGTGCTGTGTATTGCTGGGAGAATAAATTCTGTGTAAAATGTCCATATTTCAAGTATGTCTTGTGATTGTTGTAGAATATGGTGATGACTTGTCATTCCTTTAAGGCTTTCTAGTCTAGTTTCTCAACAAGTACCCTGTATATTACAAATAGCCTATGTTAATCTTAGCTCCCATTTCATGAGCTAATACCAGTAATTATAAATCAGTTAATTAAAATATCTTTTTCACAATCCTGCTGACTGAATGATTTTATTGCTATAATACCAGAGTCTGCGTGAAAAAATCTACTCAAGAACGGTTTGCACTGAAAATTCTTCTTGATCGTCCAAAAGCTAGAAATGAGGTATAGTCCATTTTTTAAAAACACGTATAATTGTTGAAATGTACAAGATCTCTCCCGTTTTGCAAATTATTCCACTTGTATTAAAAAGAATTAGCTAAGATAGAAAGTCGGTCAGCCATTGGCAGATTCCATTAAGATATGTTAAGAAGGGTTTGCTTTTTGCAATACTGCTTGCTAGGCAGTGCTCTGTGCTCTTGCTAGACATACTGTATTCACAATGGATACCTGCTGTTTATGCACAGAAGGTTCCATTCAGAAAGGTGCATGAGTTTACAGGGCCCTCCTCGCCCTCCATTATGTAACATAATATGAATAGTTTAGAGGTAATTTAGCTTCCATACATCTCACTCCCAGCATTACTAAAGTAAGAACTGTCAGACATGCTTCAAGTTGCACTCTAAATGATTTAGGGTTGATTTGATGTAGGCGATCTTAGATAAGCAGACTAGCTTAATTTGTGATTACATTAGTGTGAGTGACAAGAACATGGGAATAGCCACGTGGAATGTATGATCTTTAAGATGGCTATTGCAGATTTATATGATTTTTGCATACTGGTTATGTTCTTTTGAATTTTTGTTGTTGAATGAAAATCGATGTGATGTTTCAGGCAACATTTCATCAGTGTACATTAAAATGTCATTTATTCTTAAATTAAAACAAAAAAAAATCACACATTCTTTACACATCTAGCATCGGTTTCCTTCTCCCTTCTCCTCACATTAAAAAGTGTATCAAACTGCATAAAATTACAAGCAATAGTTTAAAATGTTAGCACTCCCCACTCTAAAAAGGAAAAACAGAGAGAAAGAAATTGTGCTTAAGATTTATGCAAATTCCATTTCCTGCTACAAAGCAAGTTCTCATTAAATTGCCTGGAAAAGCTACATGAAAATAACATCAAGGACCTGGCTTGATCCTCCAAACTAAGAGGTTTAAAACTGGTTGAAACTTGTCAGCTTCCAGTATGGCAGAATATCTGAATAGAAGGTGACTTTACGTATCATGAGTACTATTTCATCTGGTCATAAAAGGCAGGGAATAGAGTTTCAGCTTTTATTGGTGAACTTCCAGATTTTTGTCACTGTAAGCCATATCCTTATTGTTACAATAAGATCATTTCTTTAAAAAAATCTTATAAAGATTGAACTTTGAGTGGTTTATTAGAGTTGATGCCATAAACTGTAACAATTCTTGACAGGTAAATGAACTGATAATATTGTCTTTTTGTTTTATTTATTTGAGTGTAGTGTCTCCTTGATTGATTATACAAATTCTTTTAGGCATTGTTTTGAAATAAGTGAGTGGGCTATGTAATTTTTAGCCTGTGTGTAGTTTACATTGAAGCAGTTAAGTCATTTTGACTTATGGGCTCCTGTAATCTTGGGGATATGGGGAGGAATGGAGCTGTTTGATGCCATTGTATACAGTAACGTTTCTTACCTTCTCTTTAAGGTACGTCTGCACATGATGTGTGCAACACATCCAAATATTGTTCAAATAATTGAAGTTTATGCTAACAGTGTGCAGTTCCCTCATGAATCCAGTCCAAGGTAAGATTACATAGGGTGATTGATTCCCACAGCTTGCTTTCCATATTTAGGCCCAGGTATAGTGGAGACTTTTTTTAATCATAAATAATTAATAATGAACCTGAAAGGAGCCCCCAACTAGGGCTTCCAGACAAGATATTACACTTCACAGTAAGCTACACCCATTTTTCTCATCACAGTGCCCTGGCTTTATAGACAGATACTGTATACATTGAATTTCATTTTTTGATTAAAGTTTGATTTCTTTGCTGCATATTTCCAGCCATCATCTTGTTGAAAAATACCATAATTTGGGACACATACATTGTCTGAGAGTAAACAGGCTTCTGTCCTGCTTTAATACTAGTTTGGCACATAAGAGCTTCAGAGTCAGCATTCTTTGAGGAGTTTTCCATTTTCAAGCCTGTATTAAAACAGGGTAGGAGTTGTAGTTTTATCTCTCTGACACTGATACTTTCCCTTTACATGCAGGCTCACAAATGAGATCCCTTGCAAGAGATTGGTGACTTCTGGCCAGCAGCAGGTTCAGAAATGCCAGTGTTAATAATAATAATAATAATAATAATATCTGTATATTGAATTGCATTTGAAAAATAACATTTCTGGCCTTGCAAACAGTCAAAATGTTGCCAAGCCTAAAATAGATGCAGAAAAAACATGAACCTGGGCTACTGTCAACTATTGATATGACATAGGGAAAAATACTGATATTAGCTTCTAATTGGGTGTTAAGTGTAAAGAATTTAAGAGTGGGTAGAGTTTTGTTTTAATATAACATAAAGGACTGACATCCTCTGTCTTTTTGTTCTCAGGGGGGTTGACAGTAAAACTCTAATTAAAACTGGGAGGCACAATATGGTATCCTGCCTCTAAAGCTTTAAAGATGGCTGTCAGCTTCACATTTGTAAATTGCTGTGAACACCTACAGCAATACATAAATAATCCCTAAATGCATTCGCTTCAGTTGGAAAGCAAACTGTAGTCTCCCATGTGATAGTACAATGCACTATTCAGTGAGTCAGATTATGCAGGAGGCCAGAAGATACAGTATTTGACACTGTAAAAGCCAAAATTATTAAACTAATGTAGTCAGAACAACAGTATGAGACGATTACACTGTCTCTCCTTTGGCCTGCATCAGCAGCTATGAAATGTGCATTACTAGATTAGCAATTTTGTTATATTTTGACATTTTTTTTAATGTAATGAAATGAAATGCTTTTAAACAGGGCTCGGCTTCTAATTGTTATGGAGATGATGGAAGGGGGAGAGCTATTTCACAGAATCAGCCAGCACCGGCACTTTACTGAGAAGCAAGCAAGCCAAGTAACAAAGCAGGCAAGTTAACTCCCATGTATAAGCAAAACCATGAACAATAATGGTTAAAATAGTTACAATTTCATGGGGGCGGGGAAGGAAAAAGGAAGCTAAAATAACCCTCAGTTCTGATCCAATGATCATTGCCTGCTTTGTTATAATCTGACAATACCAAAGTTTTGATAGAACTGAAGAATTGTACTTTTTTTGCTAGTCTTCCTGGGTTGAGATCTTTATACCTTTGAAGTCCTTCTTATTAGTGGTTCTCCTACTTCTTCATTCTCCTGAGCACTTCACAAGAGAGAGATCCCCTCCTGGATAGTCTCCCTGCCCTGTCCCTGGCTTTGCAGTTCTCAAAGTGATACATTCAGGAGACCACCAGGAAGGGTCTTCATGGGGAACAAATGGTCGCAGGACTACTGTTTGGGAACCACTGCTAAATATCAGATATAATTACTAATTAGTAGTGTTTCTCTTGGCCCATGGGAGACAGCAGATATACCATACCGTGTATATATACCCTAAGCATTCATTTTTCTCGAAGTCTAGAAAATACCAGTGTTCTCTCTAAGTATTAAGGATCTGCTAATGTCTCATGGAAGACCTAAAAATCCATTGAATTCCAAGATAAGTCTACCAGTATGTATAGCACGTCTTCTGTGTTTCTTTTCTCTCTCTAGCCAACAATAACGCACGCAGCACTGTGGTATCTTGGCATCTCTCCAGCTTGTATTACTAAGGACTTTTGCATCCATCAAATGCTTTGTTGCTTATCCGTTCATCTGCTCATCTCCCATCAGAGGGGCCAGATGTGGTCAAGCTTGAAGCAGGGGCTCAGTGGGATGGCATTTCTGCAAGGATCCCCTTGGGAGATTCCCCACATCATTCCTTGGGGGTGAGGGGGGAATTGTTCTTTCTTCCTCCCACCCTTCTGGGTGAGCTGTGGGGGCCACCCAGAAAAGCCCAGATTCATGAGAGGGCTGCAGAAAAAATAATATAGCCTTAAGCTGTGGTTTCTCCAGAGAACCACTGTGGGACAGGAAAGGCCTCTACCAGGAGCCACAGAAGGAGAATATTGCTGCAAAAGTGTTTGAGCCCTTCCTCTGCGTGTGGATATAGGGAACACAGTCCCCCTCACTTAGTCCTTGCAGAGAGGATTATGACATCCCAAAATGAAGATGCATGAATTGAGATGGGAGATAAACGGAGCAAGATTCAATGACAACTCTAAGCTACAAATATCCTGGTCCCCTGAAAATGACCATAGTGGATTTAAAAAGAAAAAGCAGATAGGGATACAACATCATTGTTTCTAAATAGAATTCTTTTTACAGTTTCCACAGTGTGTTTGGCTCTTTAAGCTGTTGAGATGGTTGCATAGCGATATCTTGATGTCATGATTGTGCTTTCAGTGTATTAGGGAGACTATGCTGGCTGTTGTTTTTTGAGGGGGGGGCAGAGGGGAGATTTGGAGGGGATGGAGCAAATTCTGTTCTTTCCAATTTAATTTTCTATAAAATACCTTATGTCAGTGGCTTTCAGCCTTTTTTCAATTTGCGGATCCCTAAAACATTTCAAATGGAGATGTTGGAGCCCTTTGGAAACCTTAAACATAGTCTGCAGACCCCCAGGGATCCACGGACCACAGGTTGAAAACCACTGTCTTACGTTTTGTAAGTTGTTTCTCATGAAGTGTTCATTGCAATTACCTTTCTGGTTTTCCGTTCTGTGCAATGGACCAGCATAGAAATTAGATGAGAAGTGCAGGATTGTTCTCCGCAGTAAATTTACTAGTGGTTTATGAAGTTTGGTTTTAAAAGACAGCACACTTTCTGAACAAGAGAGTCTCCAGGAAGAACTCATCAAAAGTATCTTTGTTTATTTAACTCTTTTTTTTCCCTTTTTTTTTTTTTTAAGCACATGGACAGAATTCAGTTCATTTAGGTCCCAGTCCTACAACCATGCATGTGTGAAGTCCATTGATTTCAATGAGACCACACACATGCATAAAGTTACTTATGAGTGCATTAGTGCTTGTAAGACTGGGGTTTTAGAAACTATTTTAAAATGTTATTCGTATGTCTGGTGTTTCCTGAATAATATCTGCATTTAGAGCATTTTACCCCTGTGTGCCCAGTTAATGAAGCCTTGACACACAGCTTACCTGAGAACTCATATTTACACTTCTGTATTTGCTTTTGGGTTAAGTTAGCATTAAAGCTCTCATTGCACTATTTCTTAAAGCATTCATCACCCTATCCTGAGACCCTGCTTGGGCAGAAGTCCCACTGAAATCAATGTATTCTCCCCAATAACGACTGCTTGACTGGGCCTTAATTTTGTTTTGTGTCAATGATGTTATGTAAACATTTTATTTCCTTTCATTGTTTAAATGAATTACACCTTCACA
The DNA here is from genome assembly GCF_013100865.1 of Trachemys scripta elegans. Lineage (NCBI taxonomy): Eukaryota > Metazoa > Chordata > Testudines > Emydidae > Trachemys > Trachemys scripta. The sequence continues at coordinate 5,427,357 of NC_048312.1, read as the reverse complement.
TGTACAATCTGTGGAGTCTTAGGACTAGGTAACAAGTTTCTAAACAATTGCAGCAGTGTAAAACTATCATCCTCGTACCTTGGAAGGACTACTAGTAGTTTTCTGTGTCACACGGAACAGGTGAAATGTAGACAGTCCATTAATGTGTTAAAGAATAAAGTTGCCTGAATGTTAGCTCTTAAGTAATGAAAGAGAGAAAATTTTGGCTGAAATCAACCTTCATAGCTGAAGTCCTGAAATAAGAACTTCACTGTTGAAAGTTAAGCAGAATGTAATCGCTTGAGTACCTGCAAGCATGTTCGTGACACTGCTGACCAAGTACAGCAAAGAAAGGGACACTGTCATGATAAAACCTCAGTATTGAAAATGCATTACAGACCTGGGTTAGTAATATTGTACTGCTCTGGCGTATTAACGTAATGAAAAGAAAATCACAATTTATGCTGTTTGTTTTCCTTTTGTCTAAGCTTAATGAAATGTAAATTGAATAGACTGGTCAGTGTGTCTACTTCTAGGCAGTTTCACTTCCTGATTTCCATGCATTAGTGCAGTGCACTGTTTGGGTTTCCAGCGCTGCACAGGAATGTCTGAATCTAAAATTGGCTTTCATTAAATATTTAACTTCTCTCTGAAAACATTTGGGGCCTAAACTATGTTACAGTGTCTCTTTAAAGTGCAAAAATACTGTCCAGGCAAAGGGAGAAGTTCTATAACTGTAGTTGATTTATTGTGCCCTTTTTCAGATAGCTTTGGCTTTGCAGCACTGTCACACGTTAAACATTGCACACAGAGACCTCAAGCCTGAGAATCTCCTCTTCAAGGATAACTCTTTGGTAAGATGGGGACTTAGTTTTCTTTCTTTCTTGGTGAATTTTATAACATGATCAAAGATGATGCTCAGAAAAGTGGAAAATACTAATAATACTAGTTCATATATAGTGGTTTTCATCCGTAGTTCTCAACGTGCTTTACAAAGAGAGGTCATTGTGCAGTGAGATCAGCCCAATCTTTTGGTGATAGGAATCCAAAGGAGTCAGTCATGTGCTCCTTCTCAGCGCCCCAATGAAATCAAATTGTGATTTCCTCAGACCAGAACATGTCCGCACCTATGAGATCTTACCTCAGGCCAAATCCTGTGCCTAGGCACGAAAACACGATAAGTGGACCTTACATAAGGGATCTTTTCAAGGGTTTGGATGGGACAGAATCCTTCCTACTCTGTTTTTATTACCGTAGTCACTGCATCTCCACCCCTCCCATCCCCAACACACACTTGCAAATATACACCGTACGGGTGTTTTGACTAGAGCAGGGGTGGCCAAATTGTAGCTCAGGAGCCACACGCGACTCTTTTACAGTTAAAGTGCAGCTCCTGGAGGCCCCCACCCGCAATCCCCCTTCTCCCCCTCACAGATTGGCGGGGAGGGGAGGTCAGGGCGTCTGGCCCATGGGGCATGCCTGCTGGGGCCCTGAGCCTTGGCAGACACCTCCCACGGGGCAGAAGCCTCAAGACCCACCATCCTGCTGCAGGGCAGAAGCCCCGAGCCCCGACCGGTGAGCCCCACAGGGCTGAAGCCCTGAGCCCCGACAGGTGCACCCGGCTCTCAAGGTTATGAAGATTATTGTATGTGGCTCAGAGGGCCAGTAAGTTTGGCCATCCCTGGACTAGAGGATCCATATAGTGTGGAACCACTGTTTATGGCCCATCACATCCCTCCCTACTCCCCACCACTCTGCATATACAATGGAACCACCACAGTTTGTGAGTAGGACCTTGCAGACAAGGGGGTGGGATATACTTTGAGTTTCTAAGAGCAGCCTGGAGCACAAAGGGTATTCATTGCTCAAGTAAATCAATTCATGACACCAGGATAGCAGCCTTGTGGCAGTGGGAAGGAAATAGCTGAAAAAGAGGAGTAAGCTACGGCAGGAATGCGATGAGAGTCGAATGCAAGAGGGAAGGAAGAACGCTATATTGTAAAGTAAAAGAAATTCAAATACAACAAGATTCCATAATAAAATCCCTCCTGCTGCTTGTTTCAGGACGCTCCAGTTAAGTTGTGCGACTTTGGATTTGCCAAGATAGACCAAGGTGACTTGATGACACCCCAGTTCACTCCATACTATGTAGCACCTCAGGTAATGAATGATTGTCCTTTCAATTATAGAGAAATAACGCATGCAGTATTTATTGGCCACGCCTTTGTACACATGCCAGTCTAATACCCCTTTCTAGAGACTACTAAGGGACTCTTGTGTGGGAGTCATGAATAAATGGATAGTGTGGCTAGCCTTTCAAAACGAAGTGCCTGTTGCTTTACACCACTGCAATCTACTGGTTACAGCAGGGGACTGTGAGACGAGGGTCTAGAGGCTGTTTCTAGCGTGGACTCTGCATTGCTGCCTGCCCTTGGTGACATCAGTTAGCCTTTCTGGGTTGTAGTTTTCCAAGTAAAATGGTATTCATACGTATTAGTAAAAATGGAGATAAATCTTGAATTCTGATCTCCCGCGAGGGGAGGGTCATCTGTAAATTGGGCAGAAACCTATTGTTGCATCTGTGTTGAGACTTAGGGTCTCAAACTAAGCTCTGGTTGTGTTAACACAGGTGATCTAGGGATGCCTGTTGTACTCCTTGCCCCGGTGCAAGCTTATATTAAATTACATTTTAAAAAGCTACATTACAAGAACAGTAAGTTGCAAAGCCAAGTGCTCAGAAGTTAGGAAATGCCAGAAATCAAGTTCTCCATGCATCCTTCATATGGCCCCTGGGTGCAAATACGCTGTCTTTAATTATATGATCCCTCCCCCCTCCTTTCCTCAATTCTCTGCAGCCAAGTCAGATTAATTCCTCCTCCTCCTTGCTGCCTGGGTACCAGTAGGGTGAGCGTTGAGAGCACAGCAGAGGCAGTCTCCCTGCTCTGTTGTGGGGCCTGGCATCACAGCAGCCTCTGAAAGCCAGGAGCAGGAACTGTAGGGAAAGTCCTGGTGAGCCGCTGCAGCCCCACGAGGGAGCATGTTCACTCATTCGATGGGATGGTGCATGCGTATTCCCCTCAGCATATAGATGTATGAGGGGCTGGAGCATGCTTAGTGAAGATGGACTCTCTGGAAAATTTAGCTGTTCAACTCTGCCCAGTCTCTAAAGAGCAGATTTTTTGGAGGCTTATAACTTGATCCAAATTGGGCAAATTTTCACGGGGAAAGCAAAAAAAGGCACGTCCCTGACTCCAGGGCAACACCCGCTGCTGGAGGTACTAGAGCTTCCCAACAAAAGAGTTGGAAGGATTTTTTTTTGTACATTAGCTAAACATCTAACCTTCATTCTCTAACTTCATTTTTTTGCTAACCTCATTCTCAGAAGTGGTCAAATCATTTTAGCTGAAACTTTCCCCCAAAAAATCAGCCTCAGGCAGATACCTGACAAGGAAAATTTCAGCCTGAACTGTTTGTTTGGCAAAGTTTTAAGCAGCTGAAAATAGGGTCATACAATGGAAAGGGTCAGGCAGCTTTAACTATAGGCATGTGATTTAGATTTGTACTGTAATTTCTAATGTGGATTCTTGTTTTTGTCTCCCTGCAACAGGTACTGGAGGCACAAAGACGACATCAGAAAGAGAAATCTGGTATTATCCCTACCTCACCAACACCCTACACTTACAACAAGGTAAAGTTTTCAAAGAATCTGGGTGTTGACATCTTTTAAGGAAAGTGCTTTTTCCTTCTGCAGGTAGATGCAACCATAGAAGTAACTGTAATAGCTGCTTATCACACTACCATGAAGTGGGGCATTTGTGACCAGGAACAGTAAAAAGGTTCAGACTCTAGGCTTTCTAATACATAAAACTAACCAGATTATACCACACAGAGTTTCCCAGTGAAAATCAGGAACGATAACGAACCTTAGGGAAATGTCACTTTGCCAAATGACCCTTTCTTTAGCAGGAATGGAATAAGCTCAGGGATAGAGTTTTTGATTTGGCTACTTTACAATGTAGCAAGTGTTGGAAAATAAAAATTTTAAAAACGAGCAGGTGGTGCATTGGCACTACTGTCAGTACTCTTTCCTGGGTATATGGTTGGTCTGGTTTCATTAAGTGGGCTTGGAGAATTGTGTGCAGGTGAGTATTATGATATGGAGGAAGGTAAAATATTGCCACAAAAATGCATTTAATTGCAACTTAGCTTAATAGTTCAAAATACATATGTCCCTGTTGTTCATAGTTGCTTTTTTCAATAATCAGTTATTATTTTAGGGTTAATCGATTTCAGAGGTACGATGATTGGTTTTTGCTTGTTAACTGGGCTGCACAGATTAGCTGTCCCAGGTCTAGAGATGCATGACATGCTTAACTGTGGTTCTGGCTTTGAGTTCTTCTTTCTGATGGAAGTGATCTCTTGGTCTGAAGTATGAACTCCTTCATAATAGCACGATCAAACGAGAAATATGCCAGCGCTGTTAGCAATAGCACAGTATTAGTAACAGTAACGGTATTAAAAACTGCAAGGAAAATGATTCCATGGGATATACCTGCTTGGGAAGAAATTATTTCACCACTGTCAAAGGCTCTTGCAAAATAATCCTCTCTTCTGTTGATATTAGGGGCTCCTGATAGCACGATAGCAGAGCCTGCTAACTTGAGCTCTCTTATTCATACTGTTGTCTTTTTTTTAAGATGAGAAATAGTTTTATTATACAATGGGAAACTACTTTAGTGTCTGTACCAGTAAAGTCATAGGTATCTCAGCTGATGCTAGGATTGTCTTGGCAAAGGTTGTGATAGAATTTGTCCTGAGATTTCTTTTATGAGCACTCTCAAAGCTAACCAGGAAGGTCGTATTCCTTTTTGGCTTCTCCTAAACACTGAGTCTGCTTACCAGCATCTTTCCCTCCATAATTAGTGGTGTTTTGGACACTTAGGGTTTTCCTGTGAGGTTTTCAGCTTTGATTGAAGAAAGCCTAGAGTTCTCTGGTTGCAAGGGAAAATATTTGCACTGACATCACTCTCAAGGGTAATTCTTCAGCTCAGCATACACTGAGTCTTTGGTATACGGAGGTACATTTGAGTAGACTATATCAGAAATCCAAATGGTAGTACACAGAGGTGATCTCTACTGCATTACCCCATATGTCTTGCTTGCTTCTTCCTTTTCAGGAGGAATCCCTGAAAAGTAGCTTGGTTATAGTTGAGCGGGAAGAAACCAGTACTTTCCAGACACTTACATAAATAATGGAACGGACAGAACAGGTCTCTGACAGGAGTTTCCTTCAGTATAGTGATTCACATACCCTGGCACTCTCACACCCTCTCTCATCCATTTGCCATTGAGCCTCAGGGATAGGGAAAGTGGTCCAAGTGCTTTTTGATAAGCTCTTAAAAGTCACAACGGGGGGACATGGGGTGCACTTTTGTGGACTGCAATGGGTAGACTACCCAATAGCGGATAAGTAATTTCTCTCCCTTTCAGTACAGAAGTGTCAAATGCAACTCTTGCAAGTCCTAAAAAAAAAAATATTTTTTCACTGTCATGTTGATACAGAGCTTGAAGGCAGTTTTGTTCCTTCGGTGAATTAAATCTGTACATTATCAAAGTATGAATTATATTTTAGCATAAAGGAAAGAGTCAGAAGAATAGGAATGAACTCCACAGTGCGTACCTGTATTGACAAGATTAACCAGTTTGTTGCCAATGTGTTATCCCTTTTCACCCTGTTTAGTTGTCGTCTTGTCCCGTGGAATTATACTGTGATAAGCAGCCTTGTTTGCATGTGACGGAGATCACTTAATGAACTGTTCCAGCTCATTCTTGAACAGCTTTCAGTCATAGCTTCATTAACTAGCTAGGAGTGGTGTATAAAATGTTCTTACCAGTATCCTCCTGCCAAATGTGACTCACTGTAAAAACAGCACCTAGCATATGCCCTGCTCTCTGAAATAGACTGTGATAAACTCCCACGTAAACTGTCTTTACATAGTAATTCAGGGCCACTCTGATTGCAAATGTTTAATGATCCACCTTCATGAGTAATAAATGCTGCTTATGTCATTTTGCTACAAAGTTAAATTGGAGGAAAAGCCCTTCCCTTGAGCCTTTGAGTGTTTTGTTTTTTTTTTTAATTTTTGTGTACTGGATCAGAAGAGAGAGAGAGAGAGAGAGAGTGTGTGTGTGTGTGTGTGTGTGTAAGTAATATTTTGGGCTGTTAAAATGTAGACTCTAAGGGTGGAATGCTCAAAAGAAGTTAAGCTCCTATCTTCCATTGAAATCACTGGAAACCTGGGGAAAATTTTGACCATGAAAGGTATCTGGTGAAACCACATAGGAGTTTGTTTGAAATTTTTTTTTTTTTTAAACAACTGACTTTTTGTAGAAGTAAAACATGTTGGGTGTCTATTTTCCAAATCCACCCTGAGGATCTGGGTGTCAGGCCCTTCAGTATGTCAGAGGCACATGCAGGTATACTGGGCAAACTTGTGAAGTGTTGTACAATTTGTTTTTGACTGATCCATATACAAGGATACTTGAATCTTAGCATGCGACTATCAGAACATTACTAAGTACACTGGGAAATTACTCATTTAAAAAAAAATACACAACTAATTTAGCTGGCAAAAATACTTAAAATTTAATCTTTCTATTTAAGAAAAAGGTAAAGTATTAAGCAGCTAATGGGAGGGGAAAAAAACTTTAGAAATCTAAATTCTTATAGAGTTTGGACACTTTTTTCATTGATTTTGTTTTTCCCTCTCCAATAAACTAATTCAGACCAGACCACTAGAGAGAGACCAAAAGGTATTTCAGCATTTCATAAGAAGTCGTGTAGATCTTTTAACATGGCTACACAGTGCTTTGCCGTAAGTTGTGCCCCAAAAGTGATAATTTCCTTGCTTTCAGAGCTGTGACTTGTGGTCCCTGGGTGTCATTATTTATGTGATGCTGTGCGGATACCCTCCTTTTTACTCCAAACACCACAGTCGGACAATTCCAAAGGACATGCGGAAAAAGATCATGACAGGAAGTTTTGAATTTCCAGAGGAAGAATGGAGCCAGATCTCAGAAATGGCAAAAGACATTGTGAGAAAGTGAGTCAGTTGAGGAAAATGTTATATTACTCTTTATTATTTATATCAAGACATTGGAAAATCACTAAATATTTTGTCACTAAAGGCTCCATTTTCAAAAGGAAAAAAATTGTCTACCGTGTATAAAACTGGAACATTGTATTTCATATTCAGCATGAACAAAGGTTGGTAAATGTTTTCCCTTGTTTCTCTCTTTCCAAACCACTGTCTTCACATTTTATCGGCTCTTACCACTAAATTATTTAGAGTTGCATGGAGATTTAGCCTTTAACGGGGAGCAGTACGGTTAAATCCTCATGCAACACTTCTGGAAAAGTACAGGTGTTGAGTGCGTAGTGCACGTGTACCCAGTCTAAAACAAGCAGCTGATCAGAAATGGTTTTTGAGCACAGAGCTAAAGTTTTTCTGGTATGTATTTTATCAAAGGGACACTGTCAGGTCACGTTTGGCCTAAAATTTGAGCGTTAAAATCTGTTAAATCCTAAGACCCCCAAATAAGTATTTCTGTACATTTTTTTTAAAAGCAAATAAATATTCCCTGAAGTGTTTGCAGCTCAAACATTGCAGCACTCTGCTATTGCATGATAACCAGAAAATGGAACTGATCAGAAGCCAACCGCATTTTTAAAAGTGAAATTGACTAGTTGCATTTTCACTGTTCAATCAGAGAAATGAAAAAAAAAATTAAAAGCAACATAAATAGTGAAAATCAAATCTATTTAATTATTTTAACCTGACACTGTCCCCTTTAAGGCACTGTAAAAACTCCAGGAGCATACTTTTGTAAATATTGGAGGAACCTGTTTTTAATGGTAAAGAGAAAGTCCAGAAGGGCTTTGACATACAAATTGCAGTTATGGTTTCACTGAAACCTTCACTTAGAGTGAAATCAGCTTTTTTCATACAGCAGCTTCACTCTAAGAAGGTTCCCCTGTATTTCAAAATGGCCACGATATTGGATTCCACAGACTGTCACTAATTTGGATAAAGTCAGTTTTCTTTCATTCTCTTTAATAAACTTTCAAAACTACTTTTCTTCTTTGTCCTTCTCCAGCAAATGTGTCAGAACCTGTCTATGGCTTGATGTGCAGTAAGATATTTAAGTCTGTATAGAGGATCCTCTTGTTTGAGAGAGGTTCTTAGCCTGTATGTGCGCTGTTTTCGGTTTATTTTGGGGTTTTAAAAAAATAGATTGTTATTCACATGAGCCTTGGCTCTGGAGGTCACATTCTGCCTTCAAGTGGCTGCTTGCTTTGGAGCCTGTTTAGCTGATATGTGGCCTTGATCTTTACTTAAGAATAAGACTATAAATGATCCCTTTTAAATCTAAAGAAAAAAATGCATATGGCTTGGGGTCTTGAATCAAAACTGAAATGGAGACTTGTTTGCCACCTGTGCCTTGTACCTAAATCTATGGACTAGCCTGGGGCACTGCTGACACTTCTGTAAAAGTCACCTACTTTTTCTTTCTATATTGAACAATTCTGCTATACAATCAGATAATCAGTTTACTGTATAGTTGTGCAAGAAAGTTAATTGTGGCTTAAATAGACCGTATTGTTCTGTCTATTTCCAACTTGACCTTTATCTTTGACCAATCAGCAATACCAATAATATATCAGCCATAATCCTGACATCTTATTTTATATTAAACAGTTGTGCTTAATAGTGGGAGCTTTAATTTTCCTGCAGAATCTTTTCCAGGCTGCTCTTTCTAGTGATTTGTCTTTCTCCCATGGCTACTGTAAACATTCTCTCCATAACAATCCATAAGGTTTTCACAGAATCTCACAATGCAACTCTTCTTTACAATCCTATCTGGGACTCTACAGTTGTTACATTAGAGTAAAATTGTGCTTTGAGTGTTGGTATAAGAAACAGCTATCTGGCAGTATAGAAACTTAGGTGGAAATAGCTAATTTATCCAGTTATCATGGGAGAGCTGAGTATTCTGAAGGCTGTGTAATCAGTGTCAGGGACGGAAGGGAAAGGAGGCCATCCACCTGTTGCAAGCACAGCCATTAAATAGTTGCCTAAATCAGTAGGTCACTGGAGAGTTCTTTATATTAAGTGCTGCTAATTCACCAGAGATAGAGGTTGTCTCAGTTGTAAAGGTGTCCGCTTGTCCATCCTTCTGCTGAGGAAACAGTGCAAAGAAGTTGCATTATAGGAGCAGAGTCTGTTCAGTAAACAAATACCTAGCTTTGAAATTCTGCCTTACTCCGCATGCACAAAATCCTTGATTAAGTAAGTCCCACTAGCTGGCAGATCTGTAGAAGTGCATTTCCAGAGAATGTTGATCCTTTTTGCGTTGGGTATTTCTTAAAGGAGGAGAACTTTTTCTACCACAGGATCTGAAGATACAAGTTAGCTGAGTGCAGTCATTACAGGATCCCTTTCTCACTTTGTGTCACTGAAGATACCCACTGTGACTCTGCAGTGCTTAAATAGATCTCCAGAAAGAGTCATTGGAATAAAATGACTGATGAGGAGCAAATCGTTTGTGAGAGGTTTTGTTGGCATTCTAGTCAAAGAAGAACTCTCATCTCTGGGAATGGTAACTGCGAAATTAAAAGCACTCTGATTCTAGGCAGAACAGAAGGTTGTTGCTTAGAAAGAACGGAGCATCTTTAAGGACCGATTTGTTTTCTCTCTCAGGCTGCTGAAGGTAAAGCCCGAGGAACGGCTGACTATAGAAGGAGTCCTGGACCATCCCTGGCTAAACTCCACTGAAGCTCTCGATAACATTTTGCCCTCTTCCCAAATGATGATGGACAAGGTTTAGATAACGTTTTATTATTTCAAAAAGGTCAAGTCTGGAAACGGGCCACATTCATGTTTGTTAAGCATTTTGTTTTAAAACTATGTCCTGCAGATTAAGAGCTCAGATGTTGATGACCTTCAGAAAGAGAAGGAGAATCTTTGTTCCTGAAACCAAAAAGTTTCATTTAAAACTGGGCTAGAAAGAAAATGCTTGAAGATCGGCTGTAAAGAGCAACCCTGACCTAGTGAGACTCAGGAGGAGATGGACAGTTATAGTAAATGTGACCTATTAGGGCTCTTCTGTCTCTAGGTGCTTTGCTCACTTCAGTATTGCATCCTTTTTCTCCTTCGTTTACCTTGGTTCTGCAGCTATGAGTCCATTGGTTGGCAGTCAGGGGTTCAGCTGTGTGGTCTGTATCACCCCCTTTAAATGACTAAGTGGAAAACTCATTTGCACAAAGGTGGCCACACACTCAGGTCTCTAAGATCATGGAAGTTAGACATGGAGAAGACCCATTAGACTGAGTCCAGGCCCTTGTAAGGTCAGGATATTATCCAGCACAGGATCACTGCTCAGTACTGAGCTGGTCTTGTGTAGCACAAGCATGATTTTATTGTGCATCCCTGAAATGCGTGCAGGATTTTTATGAACTGTTTTTGTACTGGCTTATATTGGCCTTTTATACACAAAGGAACTAATTAAAACACTATGTGTAACTTTTTCCATTCCAGGCAATGGTTGCTGGGATACAACAGGCTCACGCAGAACAGCTTGCTAACATGAGAATCCAAGACCTCAAAGTCAGCCTCAAACCCCTCCACTCTGTCAACAATCCAATTCTACGCAAGAGAAAATTGCTAGGGTAACTTTCTAAAAAAAAATTTCTAATGTTTTACAATCTAATAATTCCTAAATGTCAGAAGCCAGGATGCTTCAATTGTTGTTTAACACTTAAACCTCTGTTAAGGTTTGTTTGACTGAAATTCCTAAAATGTCTAGTTGGTTGGTTGGCTAGTTCCTACTTCCTGTGCTGAAACAGCCGGAGTCAAACCTAGTAACCATAATACATGTATAGCATCTTCACAGCTCATCAACAACTCATGTTGATTTAATTAATTACATTATCCACCCCTAATTCATGATTAATAGAGTCCCTTATCAGCCTCTCCATTATCTTGCCCAGGGTGTCGCTGTTAGGCTGTCAGGCCTATAATTACCCAGTTCATCCTGTTTACCCTTTTTAAAAATTAGCACAACATTAGCTTTCTTCCAGAACTTCCCCAGTGCTCTCAGACTTATTGAAAAGCAAAATTAATGATCCAGTGAGCTCCTCAGCCAGCTCTTTTAAAACTCTTGGATGCAAGTTGGACCTGTTGATCTTAAAATGTCTTATTTTACTAGCTTCTGTTTAGCATCCTACAGAGATACTAGTGCAAGGCAAAGAGTGTAATCATCACTGTATGATGAAACTAGATCATATTTTTCTCCCCAAATATACCACAAAAATATTTATTGAACACTTCTGCCATTTCTGCATTATTATTGATAATTCAACCATTGATTCTAGCAAATTACCATTGCCAGAATACTTTTTGTTTCCAATATATTTTTAAAACTCCTTATTATCCTTAACACTGTTGGCCATAGATGTTGCCCTGTGTCCTTTAGCTTCCTTTATCAATTTTCTACACTTCATAACTTTTCTTTTATATTCATTACTGTCAGCTTCTGTTTTCTTCCATTTGTTATCTATTTTTTTATTTATAAGTTTGGTATATTGTATTAGGAATTTATGGACAGGACTTAAGAGGCACTTCACAATCTACCTACCAAAGAGTTAAAATTTAAGCTTAAGAAAAAAAATTCTTTTGACACATGATAACCTGTCTGTTCATTCCCTTTGGGGCACCTGCCATCGGCCACTGTCAGAGGACAGGATACTGGGCTAGATGGACCTTTGGTCTGACCCAGTATGGCCGTTCTTAAGATATTAGTAAAAGTCTTAATCTTCTGATCTAAGGTGCCATCAAAAGGCAGAATACTATGTCAGAACTTTTGATAAATCTACTTTCTTTTACAGGTTTCCAGATCCCATAAGAGAAATATACATGGGTTCAGAATTGTGTATTGAGTAATGGATATGATCAGACTTCTTTCAAACTTCTGCTATTAGCAGTTATTTTCTTCTTAGATTTGGCTTTTGGTTACATGGCTGTGTTGTGCTCAGACTGTCATAGTGTTTCCTTCTCACTCCCATCTGTTACAGCACTAAACCGAAGGATGGTGTCTATATCCACGATCCTGAGAACGGAAGCGATGATTCCAATGTGGCTCTGGAAAAACTCAGAGATGTCATTGCACAGTGTATTCTACCACAGGCTGGTAAAGGTCACCGCTTTTAAGAAAGCTAATGCATGTTTACTGTGGTGCCAGTTTAGCCCCTGTGTCAGCAATGAAGGAGTATGCCCAGCGTTCCTATTGCAATAGTCAGTCTCAGGAGATAGGGAGCAGATTGCCTGACACGGAGTCCTAAAGGGGCTTGTTTTATAGCTATAGGACAATAGTTTCCTTGCAGGAAAGCCCAGCATCTTTGGAATTGTCCCTTTTTACCAGCCCTGAAGGCAACGCTAACACACACATGAATCAATGCCCTTTTGCCCTAGAATGTGTATCTCTAGGACACTTTATACAGGAAACTTCATTGCAAAAGATTGATTCATATACATAACTTTGGTGCAACCCTTTGCTGATTTATGTGTGATGGGATGTCTAGCTAGAAGAGCCTTCCAGTGCTTGGGAGTCGCACATGCCACTGTAGGGGATCTGTGGAGGTGCGTATTGTCAGTTGTGCAGCCTTTTGAAGGAAATCAGCACCCTGTTGGTCAAGAGGCAGGAGAGGATAGAAGGCAGATCTACAGAGCCTGGGGAATGAGTTGCTGTTCAAATCAGTTACATGGATTCTTCTTGGTACAGCCCAACAGAGACCTGGGAGAAGGAGGGATTGAGATGTGGGCAAGGTCACTGCAAAACTTTCCAATTACAAGAATAGGATTGCTCTTTGTAATGGCATGTGGATTGTAAATTACCTGTGTAATAAAGCGTTAACACGTTGCTTTAATAGTGGCATGTGGTGCTATTAAACTGGCTTTCTAAACAAACCCTCTGCTCCCCAAACCAGTATGCAGGAGAAAAAGAAGGGTGCATCCTTTGCTGAGAATTTATATGACAAATCTGTTTTATCTGGTCTTTCTTTTAAATAGGAGAGAATGAAGATGAGAAACTGAATGAAGTGATGCAGGAAGCATGGAAATATAATAGGGAGTGTAAGTTATTGCGAGACACTCTACAGAGCTTCAGCTGGAATGGTAAGTGACGCCTTCTCCTAAGACAGAGACTGCTCTTGTCTGCAGGGTATGTTTTGAAACCGTTTTAACAAACCGGTTTTAAATCCATTCAGGCTTAGATGGCCCCAATGGTGTCAGCTTTGCCAGCACAGAGCATGAATTAAATGGTTTTTTAAAACCTGCTTAAATTTTATGTTTGAGGCTCAGGTAACCTTTTCAAAAAGCACCTAAGTCCCATTGATTTTTGAATGTGGGTTAGGCCTCTGAGTCACTTGGGGGCTTTTCAAAAGGTTACCCTAAGCATTACTGTCCGGGATCAAAGCATCAGTTTGTATTCAGCCAGTTATGACTGTCTCCTTTCCTCCCTGCACCACACTGAAGCTGACTTGCTTTTTCTTTAATTTCAGGCAGAGGATTCACAGATAAGGTGGACCGGCTAAAGCTGGCAGAAATAGTGAAACAAGTTATTGAAGAGCAGACAAACTCCCATGATTCACAATAGCTAGAGCTTCTTACTATTTTTTTTTTTACCATTTGAAAGCTGTTCTTTAACTGTAAAGTATTTTTTATGTAAATTAATAAATCATAATTATTTCATTAAATTTCCACACTGCTTGAAAATCCTGTATAGTTGTAGATACAAAAATCATTGGTACTGTAATATTTTTTTAAAACTCAGTTCCTCAAGGTATATATGATCACTCATGTACTGTTAATTCATGAGTCCCTTGAATGGGACAAATTATATTGTTAAAGACCGTTTGTTTTCTTAATAACCAGATGCAGAAGCAGCCTTCCATCTGCTATACTGACAGCTGCAATGACTAAGTATATGAATGAGACAACTACAGTTTCTTAGCATTTTGCTCAGTAAATATTTGAAGCAAGGGCCATGGAACAAACTTCATAGGCATCCTTTTTACCTAAAATCTGCAGCATTGTAGTGACAGCAGAATAACTTTCTCCTCTGCCAGATAACCCAAGAGCCACTCTTAGCATTGCTAAGGAGACACGTACTCAAGTCCATACTCTTGCTATAATTTTCAGTTCTGATTGGTAATTCTGTACCTCTCTTCTCCAGCTCCACATCTTGCTCCTGGCTTCACCAGGACTTGAGTGGCTATTCAGCATCAGATGCCTTGTCTTCATTTTAAAATAGTAGGGGAGAACTTCAGTAACTTGTGCTTATTGTTTTTATTTTAATAGTGATCTCTCCCTCAGGCAGCAACATGGGGGTGGATTTGTTTGCCTTTTCCCCAGATGAATAGTTGAGCCTGAGTTTTGTTTTTTTTTCCACCACTCCACCATTTTCCTTCTGGAATATATAACCCTGTAGAAGCACAGAATCAAGATTGTCCTCCTGGCTGGAAGGGATCATCCTGTGTATAATCACAGTGCTGCTGTGCGAGATGGCTAGTGGTCATCCATCTATGTCCCTCATTGGAGTCCAAGCACATCCGCTCTGTGATTTTCTTGAGCTTCATCTGCCTGGGGAGAGATTGACCCAGAGCTGCCCCCGACTCAAGTCCCTATGCTGCAGCATACTGTGAAGGCCACCAAGGGCAAATCCTTACACTAGTCTGAAACTTTGGCTCCCAAAAAAAAAAAAAAAAAAAAAAAAAAATCTGCTTTTTTTTATAATTTAAAAAATAAAATCTGTAAATATTTCTAGTTTTCTATTTTCTGATACTTTCCTTTCTTTTGAGACTCGTTGAAGGCTTTTTATAGAGATATTTTGGTACCATACCTGTGCAGACAGAGAACGTATGGTCTGCAGCCTGAAGTGCCAATTCAGGGCTATTAGGAGTAATTACTCTTGAACTTTGTTACATTTCATAGCTCATTACTCTTGGGTTTACATTTAACAACCTGAGCCATAAATCTCCCAGTGTACTCAGTGTGGCAGTTGGGCCACATTCTGTCTTTTTCTAAATCAGACTTCCTCTTACCTGTTTGCTTTGGCTGGCAAAGCTGCAGCTGATACTTTTTGTAGGATTTTGTAAACAATGACTTGGTTTTTCCTACCTAAAGGAGATGTTTCAGTTTGCATTCTTTTCCAATGCATACATTGTCTGTGTGTCGGCTGTTTTGATCCCTTCCAGCAGTACCCCCACTGCTTAAAGCTTTAAACGGCCTGATTATTGCAATTTTAGGACACAGTCCTTACTTAGCTAGCACCTTTCCTGACTACAATGGGAGATTTTTGCCTAATAAGAATAACACCCTTAAACACTACATGGAATACTTGTGCACCGATACATACTAATGAGAAAGGTAGTGAACTAGCAGGCAATGAATAATGGTTTTATATTTCCTTGCTGGAAATCTAATTTTTTGGTAAAGTGAACTTGATCTCTGGCTAGTTCTGGTTAGTAACGGTCCTGCCCCATAAAACTATACGAGATGGGAATAACTTCCAAGGCTGTGGTCCATAGGACAAATGGAACATGGATACTTTAACTGTCCTCCTCCATGAAAGAGATGCCCTCTCCAGATTAAGGCATAGGTACAATCCGTTAGCAGAAATGAGCATTCTTCACTTCTCTGTAGTAGCAGCTGCAAGGCTTCAGGCTGGTACACCTTTCCTTTGCACTAATCTCTCGCTCATGTCAACATCCATAAAGTCTTTAAATATTTGAGATTGTTTTAAACTTTCACTTGACGTCTGTTTTTCCTGGGACATCTTAATTGTCAACTTTTAAGCATGGTGTATGGAGAATTAAACAAGGCAGTCACATCATTTTAATAGGGATTGTGTAGCCAATTCCCCACAAACGGCTTTGAAGCTTTATCCTGTAAGCCAGGAGGCCCAAACTTTGCCCAACTGAGCACCGCACTGGCATCTTCCCAGGAGCATAAGGCCACCTGTAGCTCGCATATAAAATGGATCAGATTGTAGTTATCCTCATCTTTAATATGGAATGCTGGGCAACAAAAAATACTGGTCCCAGAATGCCATGCTCTCTTGTGATCCAACCAATTTCTGCTTTGTGAGCAAGATGGAGTATAGCATGCAGGGACCTGTTCTCTCATGCAGGTTGCCTCCAGTATTAAAGGTGATCATGACAAGGCTTGCCTTATAGAATTCCACGGGCCAAACTTTGGGCACTACTGCCTTAACCAGTGACCTGGTATTTCCATATGGCTTTGCTTTGGAAGCGAAGCCAAGATGGGATTCCCAAAAACCCCTTTGGTGCTGCTATTTTGTAATCACCTGTAAGAAATAGCTTCAAACTGTTCCCACAATACAAAATATCCATTTTGTAGAAAACCTTAGAGTATTATGGCAACTACTTCTAGGAGAAATCCAAACCAGGGCTAGAAAATGGGAAGGAAGACCTATAACTGGCTGGCTAGTTACTCAGCGTTGTGACCGAGTCCCTCCTCCATTTATCGGTTTTAATTTATTTAAATGACAGGATGACTTTGTGCCGTTAGTAATTGCAAGATGGGTAAATTCAGGCCTGAGTTAGAACGGTTTCAGTATTTTAATGGTGCAGGTTTGGAGGGGGAGAAGTAAAATTTCCAAGTCTCTGGTGGAAAAACTGCCTTTTGTAAGTTTACTTTGATATTGTCCATATACTAATTGAGACTAGATTAATCTGAAATGCGTCGGAAGGAAGAGATTAAGGTGACACAGTTGAAACTGAAGGTCAAATGGCTTTATAAAATGAGAAAATGATTTATTTTACTTTTTAAAAATTAAAGTTAAATTTTTGAATTCAAAATTAAATACACTAATGGATTTCATTTAAATACATTTTATTTTTTCTGCCCTATATTTTTATTTTTCAGTGGATGAAACTGCCAGGTATTTTGTCTTGATTGTGCATATTTTTGTTTGGTAATAAACTCCACCAGTTCTCCTTAGCAGACTGTAATATTTTAAATATCTTGAATTGAAAGAGTCTGATGGATGATACCCCATAAAAGAACCTTTCTTTATAAAAACAGAAAGGATAAAGGAAGCTACTATGCGAGGGGTTCTTTTGTTTTTAAATAAAACTCTAAATAAATCTTTGCCTGAAATCATTTGACCTTTTTATTTTTTTTTTAAATATATATCTGGCTTATCTTATGATTTGACTGTTTGGGGCTATTTAAAAAAGAAAAGATTAGAAGAACTTGTCTAGAAAGAGAATGTGTTGGCTTGGAAATAGGAAGTTGTTAAATGATATCATTACCACTTGTTTTTCCTTTGGAAATCTCTCTTGGAACTCTTCATATGCCATGTTTAACTTCTGTGTATTAAGAATATTTTCATTTCTCCTTTTCAGTGTTATCTGTAATATTAGTTTATTTTGGATCAGTATTAGATTGTAAATATTATTCATCAGTGTACATAAAAAAATGATTTTACTAAACTTAAAAGGTATCTGGCTTTTTTGTTTGGATCAAGGCTGAATTTAAATCTTTGTAGCCCAAAAGGGAGAAAGGGACAGTCCTGTGGTCCACACCCAGGACAACTGGGCTCTGTTTCTCTCACTATGTCATCTGACCTCTCTGCTTCAGTTTTACCTGCCTGTAGTAGAATGGAATAGTCACATTCCTTTGTACCTCACAAGAGTGCTGGGTGGCCTAACTGATTCATATTTGTAAAGTGCTTTGAGATAAAATGTGCTGTGTTTAAGGGCAAACTACAAAACTGGGCTAGACAAAGCACCAGAAAATAAAGGTAGGTGACAATCTCACACTGATAATTATAGGTGGGGCAAGATAACCTGTCATCTCTTCTTTAGTAACTATGATGCCTCCCTGTAGATGGCAGCATTATACACTCAATAAGAATACAGTTTAGCCCCATTCTGTCAGAGTATATACAGTAGAACCTCAGAGTTACAAACACATCAGGAATGGAGGTTGTTGGTAACTCTGTTCAGGGTTACAAACATTTCAAAGAGTTACAGTTGTTCTTTCAAAAGTTTACATAAACAACTGAACATTGACTTAATACAGTTTTGAAAGATTACTATGCAGAAGAAAAATGCTGCTTTCCCTTTATTTTTTTCATAGTTTACATTTAAACAGTACTGTACTGTAGTTGCTTTTTTTCTTTTTTGTCTCTGCTGCTGCCTGTTTGCGTACTTCCGGTTCCAAAGGAGGTGTGTGGTTGACTGGTCAGTTGGTAACTCTGGTGTTTGTAACTCTGAGGTTCTACTGTATAACTTACTGTAGCTGTAATGTTTGAGTTGGGGAGATAAAGTTGATGTGTTTCTACTATGGTAGCTAAGACTCAATTTAATGTTTTAAATCTGATGTCTCCTTTTACATTTGGTGACCCCACGCTGTAAGCGTATTCTTGGAAGCAGAAACTAGTTATTTCCTTAATGAGTTGCATAAAGGGAAAACTCTCACAAGGCATTGCATTAAAGAAAATGAAGCTGAAGCAAAGGAAGGCATTGCAAGGTTTTGAGTTCACTATGTTGCGATTTCTATCTGGAATGATGTTGCTTTTATAAGAATTTACACAAATGGGAACTGTCCCAAGATTTCCCATAGAATTTTGTTCAACCTTTCAGTAAAGAACACCCTCTACTAGGAGACTGATGTTTTTTCTTGCTTCTTGGGTAGTTAGTTAACTCATACTTCACTGTATTACAGTCTGCATTTGATATCAGTCAGATATCTTCAGAGCCCTGTTAGAATATGGCAGGAAGATGGGAAAAGAGTGACTGTCCAAAGGCACATTCTAATTGATGCTACACCGTGACACCAACCCAATGAGGATCTCATCAGTGAAAAATGCTTAAGAAATCTCTGCACTCCTAAAGTTGACAGGGAATGGAAGGGAGATGTGCTGAAGATGGGCAGGCTGGGGATGGAGGGAGATGGGGAAGACACAGTAACAGCAATTTTGGGACATTGCTGCCTCTCCAACCCACTTTCAATTGTAAATAACCTAACTATTCAGTAAAACTATTTTTAATCATTAGCATAATAGAAAGTGAGTGGCTATTTGATCTGTAAAGCATTGCTGTGACATAGCATCCACGTTGCTGGAGAAAGGAGGAAAGAACAGGCCTAAAAAGTGCTGGTAACTTAAAAAGAGAGATTACAAAAACCCCAAACAAGCTGTATAGATGTAAAATTGTAGCGGGCAGGAAGCTTACAAGCCTCTTCATTTTCTCACCCTACTGTGAGAATATCTTCCAGAGCAGAAGGCTGCATTGCTCAATGCATGCAACCCACTTTCCAAAAAAACAATTAAAAAAAAATATATAAAATGTCAGCTTATGAGCAGCAATAGGGTGTTTAGAAAAGGGCAATACGCTAGCCAGTGTGCCAAAAAGCATTAATTAATAACCCAAGGTGTGTCTTGTTGCTATATTAGGTCCCAATGAGTGACTGAGGCATTATTCACCACCCTTTATCTTCCCATTGCCTTATTCATTCCAAATTTATATCGAGTAGAATCCCAGGGATCCAAATCTCCATTTCATGCCCATCCCTGCATGGGGGAACACATGGCTGCATTCTGAGCTTCATGCCGTAGAATGTTCACATTCAAAGAGGCACGAAGAGAAACAGACACGATCTGGGCCATTCCATTGCAGCAAAAGTTTCGGGAGTAACATTTTATAAGTGTTATCCTCTTCCTAGTTTAGGAGCCTACATTTCCTTTCACAGACAGATTTGTTAGTGTTTCTGTGCTGTATTATAGAGCGGAGTTGGGCTCTCTGGCTGACCTGCTGCTTTGTTGGACGTAGTATTGCCCTGCCAGACAGAGAGAGAGCACCCCTGAAAATACAAAAGACACAGATGGGGAGGGTGCCCATAAAAATGTATGTGAAAGGTGGATCTAGCTGGTGATATGTAAGGAGGGTGTGAGGAATATAACTTGGTCATTAAAATGTTCAGAGTCAGAGAGGGAGGCAGTTAGCTGGGGGTATGGGCAGCAGCTAGCAATGGAGAAAGGGGCATTACCTGTGTCTTTTTAAGATGCTGGGCTGTACCGGGTGAAGGAGCTGCTCTGTGATTGAATTAAGGGCAGTACTGCTGCGTTAACACACCCCAAGATTTCCCTTCTCTGCTGCAGTTTGGGCATCAGCAACCATAAGTCAGATCCAGAGAGCATTCAGTTTAATCCAGCGTTAATACCGAGGAGTCTGATGGCAAGGGACAGAGTGCTGCTCCTCAAACTGGGCATCTCCATGGTGCTGCTGGGGTCTCTCCTTCCCAGCACAGACTCTAGTCGTCATCCACCTCCACGGTTTGCTTCCTATGAAGTGATAGTTCCGAGGAAGCTAGCACCGAAGGAAGGCAAAGCCACCAATGATGAGGTGTCCTATGTCATCAAGGCAGAAGGAAAGAACCACATTGTTCACCTAAAGCAGAAGAAAGGATTCCTAGTAAAAAATTTCCCAGTCTTCACTTACGATGCTAGAGGTCAACTGAGAGTAGATCTGCCCCATATTCCAGATGATTGTTACTATCATGGGTACGTGGAAGATACCCCAGAGTCTCACGTGGCCCTCAGCACCTGCTCTGGACTCAGAGGGTTTCTCCAGATTGGGAGCTTAAACTATGGCATTGAACCTGTGGAGACTTCCTTTACATTCCAGCACCGTCTTTATCGAACAGAGGAGATGGAACCCAAGGCTGTGACATGTGGATTAACCGCCAAAGAGATCAAATATCAAGCTTCTGAAACGGAGAGGAGGCAGGTTCCCAAAGCACAGGAATTTCATCCCTGGTCGCACACTAAGTATATGGAGCTTCTTATAGTGGTGGACAAACTGCGGTTTGAATATTCAGGCAGAAATATAACTAATGTTTCGATGCAAGTTGTTGATGTAGTCAGTATGGTGGATGAGCTTTTTTATCCTCTTCGTCTTCGCGTACTACTAACTGGACTAGAGATTTGGACAGAAAGCAACCCCATCAAAATTACACACAATATAAGTGAGGTTCTTTCCAATTTTAACCTTTGGAGAAAACGTCACATTTATCCACGGGCGCCACATGATGTAGGACACCTGTTTGTGTATATGAACTTTGGAGCAAACATTGGAAAAGCATACCTGAGAAGTGTCTGTGATAAGAAACGTGCATCGGGTGTTGAAGCATTCATGCATGGCCCTTCAAAGGAGTTTGCTGTGCTAGTTGCTCATGAGTTGGGACATAATATTGGCATGAAACATGATGGAAAAGAGTGCGTATGTGCCAATGACAGTACCTGCATCATGAATGCGCATCATATACAAGTCCATCAATTCAGTAACTGCAGTTCTAGAGACTATTTTGACCTAACAGTGTCAGGGCAAGGACGCTGTCTGAATAACATCCCAGAAATTGAAAAACTATTTCACGTGCAGCATTGTGGCAACTTCATAGTTGACCCAGGAGAACAGTGCGATTGTGGCTCCAAAAAGCAATGTAAAAAGGACCCTTGTTGTGATCACACTTGCCAGTTGAAGCCAGGGGCTATTTGTGATTTGGGACAGTGCTGTCACAAATGTCAGTTTCTTCCAGAAGGAAGAACATGCAGAAAGACGACAAGTGAATGTGACCTGCCTGAGTATTGCAATGGGACTTCTCCGTGGTGCCAAGAGAATGTGTATATGCAAGACGGGACTTTATGCAGTGACAATGGCTACTGTTTTCATGGGTTTTGCTCTACTCACAATTTACAATGTCAATACCTCTTTGGCAAAGCAGCCATGGCAGCTCCAGAAAGTTGCTTCGAAGAAGTGAACTCAAAAGGGGATCGGTTTGGCAACTGTGGAGGGGACGGGGGAGATGTAAAGTTTGAGGCATGTAAATTGGAAAACATCTTGTGTGGAAGGGTGCAGTGTGTGAATGTAAAAAGAATACCACGGGGAGAGGATCATACGACCATAATTCAAACTCCAGTGGATAATATGTGGTGCTGGGGTACAGACTTTCACGTGGGGATGGAGCTTTCTGATACTGGTATAGTAGACGATGGCGCAAAGTGTGGTACAAATAAGATTTGTATTAACCATACATGTGTCAATGAGACAACAGTGCTGACATCCAACTGTACTGTAAAGAAGTGCGGCGGCAGAGGGGTTTGCAACAGTAACGGGAACTGCCACTGTAATGATGGTTGGGCCCCTCCGAACTGTCAGTTCGCCGGCTTTGGAGGAAGCATTGACAGTGGGCCCCCACCACTTTCCAAAACTGGACTCTTTAGTTTTGTCGGGACTATTGTGGGCATAACCATTGCTGCCGCTATAGTCGCTGCAGCTATTGCTCTCTTACTTAAAAAGCCTGTAACAAAAGTGATTCGTAGAGCATCTGAAAGCGTTGCGCAAATAAATCTCTCTCGCAGGAGCATGTAAAAACAAGGCAGCATTAGCTTCCAAAAGCCAGTGCAGAGTGGCAAGTCCATGGTTTAGGGCAGGGGTCGGCAACGTTTGGCATGTGGCTCGCCAGGGTGAGCACCCTAGCGGGCCGGGCCAGTTTATTTACCTGTTGACAGGCAGGTTCGGCCGATCGCGGCCCCCACTGGCCGCGGTTCGCCGTCCCGGACCAATGGGGGCGGCGGGAAGCCGCGGCCAGCACATCCCTCGCCCATGCCG